>NW_005198167.1:176018-186448 GCF_000372725.1 Emiliania huxleyi CCMP1516 | reverse complement strand
TCTCCCTCTCCCTCTCTTCTCTTCTCTCTCTTGGGCAGCCACTGCCATCCCCTCCGGACTTGTCCCTGACGACACGCCCGACGACCCACCAGGTAGCGGTATATCTACCCCCCCCCGTCCCTCACGCAAAAGCACAGCCCCGGCCCCAGATCGCACGCACGAACGGCCCGTCTCCTCACACACACACACACACACCCTCGCCGCGCCCCGCTCCCCGCCCCCGCAGGACCGGGGGTGATGCTGGACCACGCGAGCGGCGTCGTGATCGGCGGCACCGCCGTGGTCGGCAGCGACGTGTACATGCTGCACGGCGTCACCCTCGGCGCCACCGGCAAGCCGATGCACGGCGCGAAGCGCCACCCGACCATCGCCGACTCGGTGACGCTGGGTGCGGGCGCGACCGTGCTCGGCGACATTCTCGTCGGCAGCGGCGTCACCGTCGGCGCGAGCGCCGTGGTGACGCGCGCCGTCCCCGAGGGCAGCACGGTCGTCGGCGTCAACAAGGTGCTCGACGGCAGCCAGCGCCCGCCGAGCGAGGCGGGCGAGGAGGACGACTACACCTGGTTTTATGATATTTGAGAGACATCTTGCTTTCTTGGCGTGTCTGGGCGCCGGAACCGCCGCGGGATGTATTTTGTATTTAGCGATTAGCCGAGGGAAGCTACTGCGAGTCTGTGGTGAAAATTTATAATTTTCTCTCGTGTAATGTCTCTCGAAATCTCATTCTCAAGGCAGCAGCCTGGGGAGTGGGGTGTGGAGAGCAGCCCAGGCGGCGGCGTGCGTCGCCGCTGTGGGTTGGCGGCGGGCCGAGGGTGTCCGTCGGCGGTCGGTCCCTGTTGAGCGCTCTGGCTAGTTCCAATTCACTCTGACACACGCTAATCTTGAAAACGCGTCCAACGGAGCTCCGTGTTGCTCCCAGCGCCCTCCCCCGAGCTTCCTGCGGCCATGGCCGGTGCTACTAGTATGGGGGGCTACCTGGCTACCGCGAGAGCGACCCAACTCGTCGACATCGTCCGATGATGGTGCCTCAAAGTCAGCCTTCGGAGGCTATCGTGGGGTCGAGCCGGCAGTAGCCGCGACATGTGGTTCCACCACCCCTCGTAGGCTTTGCCTCTGCTCGCCACCGTTCCCATGCTGCCTAATGGGATGGAAAGGGAGGCTGGGCGAGCGTATAGAAGCGTGCTCGACCTCGTCGTGGCAACCTGCACGGCAGCGCTGGTAGGCGCGATGAGCGTCGTGCCACTTGACCCAAGACGGGTCGCAGGCGTCGTACCGAGCGCGTCGAGACCGTGTCCTGATGTGATCTGCACGGGTGAGTCACGTCGGCGTCAAAGGAGCGACGTGCGACCTGTCAGAGCTTGAATCTCCGATCTCAGCGGCGTCGAGTCATCTCCGGCGCGCGACAATTTTGTCCCTCCCCAGGACGCGCAGAGGCAGCTGCGACCCAGCGGAGTGGACGGTAACGCACCGCGCCATCCTGCTGTGTGCCCCCGTCCACTCGGCGGGGTCGCAGCTGCCTCTGGAAGGCACCGAGATGTACCTTTTTGCGCAAATGGTCAAATCAAGGTTTTGTAACGCGAGCTGTGCCACAGTGAAATGGAACTAGCCTCTCGCCACCACGCGAGACAGAGTGGGGTGGCGCGATGTCGGGCAGGAGCCCTCTATCTGAGCCCACAAGCTCCTCGGGCCGCTCGTCCTCCTCGCCCTTCTTTCGTCCTCCCGTCCCTCCCCTCCACCATGGCCTGCTCGGCACTTCTTTCTCCATCCGCCTCGCCCTGCCTTTTCGTATTGTGCCGTTCGCCCTCCATTCGGTGACCTCCATGGCTGTCCGCCTCCTTTTGGGTGGCGCTCTCGATACCGTTGCGTCAACCTCGACGTCGCTGTCGCCCTCTCCGTCCCCGCCGTCGCCCGTGCGTCGGTTCGCGTCATTGGTAGCGTTTCCGTTGCCCCCTCGTGCTCCGCCGTCGCCCTCTCTGCTCGGGCCGTTCGCGATTTCGCTCCTCCTGCGTGTCGCCCCTCCGTCTCCTCCCCTTTCTTCGTCGTCATCGTCGCTGTCGCGAAAGCCCTCCGGCCCCTCGATTCCCTCGTCTATCTCCTCCGCTGCGTCGTCCCAGTTTATATCCTCATCCTCTGTGCGCGTTGTCGTTCCCTCCCCTTCTCCATCGTTGTCGCCTCCGTCGACTGTGGCGCTGCCTCTTCCCTCGCCTCCGTCCTCCTCGTCTCGCTTGCCATCGTCCCGTGTCTCCTCGTCCTCGCCATCGCCTTGGCCGTTGTCTACCTGTTCATCGTGTCCCCTGCTGCTGGTGGCATCGCCGTTGGCTTCCTCTCTCCCCCTTTCCTCCCTGCCCCTCTCGCTGTCTGGTGTTAATGGACCCCCTTCCTCTCCCTCGCCACCGTCACCGTCACCATCCCCGTCGCTCCCGCCCTCCATCCCCGCCGCCCTTTGTCTCACACTCGTCTCTGCCATGTCCGCCGTCGCCGCCGTCCTGTCTGTTGCGCTCTATGCTCCGTGGTACAGTCGCTTATTGTTGCTCAGGATTAGCTCTCGCACCAGGACCAGCCTCTTGCTCGTTACTTTGGCTTGCCGATATGCATCCAAAGTTCCGCGCTAGCTCCTCCTTCGCCACGTCTATCTTTTTGCAGTATCTCGCAAAATGAATATGTGTCCTCAAAAATGCTAAATGGCATTTGATTTAGGAAAGATATTTTGACGGATGACCGAAATCACCCCGTTTTTGCCCATTTTCGGTCGTTCGTCAAAATATCTGAAGATCTGACCGGGGGATTCTCCCCGAACCTTGCTCAGCTGATCCAGCACGGGCCGTAGGCCAGCCCTGGGCAAAGAAACCAGTACCTCATCGGGCTTCCCTGAGCGTCACAGCTCGGTGATCGCGCCGGCCGGACACCACTGTAACGTCCGTTCCGGGCGTTTGAACGCGACCTTCGGGGGCAAAGGCATGGGATCTATGGCTCAGACTGGACTCCTCTTGGTCCCTTCTGATGCCCTAGGCCACACCTGGGCCTTACCTGGGGTTCTAAGGGCCGGCCAGGGTTTGCCTCCCTAAAGGGGCCCGGAGGACCTTAAGCACAAACTGAAATTCTTTTTCAAGTGCGCGCCAGTCCCGTGCCCAGTGTTGTGCGAGGGAGTTTTGTTGTAAAATTCTTTTTCAGCGAGGGAGTTTTGTTGTAAGATTCTTTTTCAAATTCGGCGGCCGAGGAAGAGAGGTACCCCACCGAGCTGTACCCCGCGGCATACACACATGTTGGCCGCTCTCGCCGTCGCCGCCCTGGCGGCGCCCGCGCCCTCCGACTTGCGTGAGTCAGCGATCAATCCGAAAGCGCGCGGGCCCATCTTTGCCCCGGCTCCGGCGCCGTGTGACGCCGGCTTTGTCCCGACGTGCGAGCAAGCGAAAGGCTTTGGCCTCTGCGACACCACCAACTCGGCCTGCGACACAACCTGCGTGGACGAAGTGAAGATGACCTGCCCTGTGACGTGCAGCCTCTCGGCGGAGGCGACTTCCGGGCACCTGGAACCGGACGCCACCCCCTCCGACTACAGCAAACACTTGCCGCCCGCCGCCACGGCGGCCATCTGCAGCACCTGCGCGGACCACCCCGACCTGCCCTGCTGCCACGACCATCCGCACGAGAGCGATGACCGCCGCCGCCTGCAGCCGGACATGTGCACCGAAGCAATGAGTGGCGGCTCGCCGCCCCCCCTGCCTTCCACCGCATCGCCGCCCCCTGCTCTGTGCGTGGACACGTGCACCTACTACGGGATGACTCTGCCCCACTCGTTGCACTTCGTGAACGACGGCACATGCGACGATGAGGTCTGCGACCCCGGGACGGACTGTACGGACTGCAGCGGCGGCAGCCGGCGACGTCTCGTCGCTTCTAGGGTACGATACTGAGGGAGGGTGTAGAGGATGTAGAGTGTAGAGCGCTGTGTGTCTCGCGCTGTAGAGCTGTAGAGCATAGTGAAATATATATTATACCAAAAGGAGGGCTACTCGACGCCCTCTACGCTGGGGTGCCGGCGCCCTACTGGGCGCCCCCCGCTCCCTTCCCCTCAGAGCCCCCCATCCCACTAGCATTCCCCCGCGGTCCCTCGCGGCCGCGTCGCGCGTGACGCCGCACCAATGGCGCGCTGTGCCTCGTCCGCGAGCGCCACCCAGAGCTGCACCGACAGTCGCTGCAGCGCAAACGGCATCCATTTTTGTTCGTACCCTCCTCCGGCTCCGTGTGTGTGTGTGTGTGTGTGTGTGTGTGTGTGTGTGTGTGTGTGTGTGTGTGTGTGTGTGTGTGTGTGTGTGTGTGATTCAGTTCACTGTGTGTGTGTGTGTGTGTGAAAGCGCCGTCGCAACTGCCATGTCGGCCAGGTTGTAGGCTGGTGCTCTCGCCCGCTGGCGGCGCGGACCGGTGCCGCGGCTCCGAGCCCTCCTGTGGGCCCGCGGCGGCTCGCCGTCGCGGTGCCGAACAATGGGATCGGTGCGGATTCATCCCGGCGTGCCGCCGGTGGCGCTTCTTCGCCGAAATTTTGATCAACCTCTTTGTCGACAAAGCTGTGCACGAGCTCCTGCTGCTCGACTGCGCGGCGGAACCGGCCCCTCGATGCTGAGATGTGAGGCGCCGGCACCGGGGCTACTCGAGTACAACGCGGGGCCATCTCCAGGCTGTCTCGGGCAACCTCAAAATTGGCGCCTCTCTCTGCTGGTGCTGGTGCTGGTGCTGGTGCTGCTGCTGGTGCAGATGCTGCTGCTGGGTGGCGCGGCTCTCCGACTCGAGTCGATGCGCGCGTCGCGGGCATCTGACGCGGCGGGCGGCGTTGCGGGCGGCAGCGATCGCGGCTCGACGGTGGAGGTGGAGGGTGGTGGCTGTGGTGGACCTTTGAGTTTATTTAATGGTCGAGTACGAGGACTGGGGGGTCAACCGGGAGGCAGGGGTTCGACCTGGTGGCGGGGGACCGTAGGCCATCGCGGGGAGCTGCGCGTCCGGAGGGCGAGCTGTGCTGATCCGGATGGTCTCACCCGGTGGGAGGGCGCTCCACTCTACCTTAAGCTCCTGAGGGGCGCGTGGTTGTAACCACGTAGTATGACTACAGCCCACCACAGACACCCTCCCTCTCCACACGTGTGCACACACCCTCACCCTCTCCCCTCTCCTCTCTCTCTCTCTCCTTTACGTGTGACGTATTCTACTGATTTTGTCTCAGTCACAGATACGTCAATCAGAATGCATGCTCGAATCTTCTACTACGTGCTCTCTACGAGCGCTGCGCTTACTCCGCCGCCGTCCTGGCAGCGGCCGCCCTGGCCCTCGATGCAGCCGCAGCAGCACGCGCCTCGCCGCTCGCGTCTGCAGCAGCCGCCGCCTCCTCGAGCGCCGTCTCGCTCCCTTCGAGCGCGGGCTCACTCCCTTCGAACGCCAAAACTGGCCCCGCGCAGCGCCGCCCAGGCCTCCTCCAGCGCCGCCTTGGCCTCTTGGCCGGAGCGCAGAGAGGGTGGCCCTGAGCTTACTAGATATCCTGACCAAGTTGCCACCAAGCGTTCCAACGCGCATGGGGCATATGGCTGAGAGATAAGTGATAACGACGCCAGTCGCCAGCCAAGAGCCATCCAGGACAAGGGTGTGGTGGCTCGCGCAGCGAGAGTGCAGTGCCAGTGGAGCCACCTGCGCTAGCGTGTGTCGGGGGGCGGCGAGAAGGCTGAGTCGAATTCGCGACAGCTTACGTGCGTGGCTGGCCACACACGCACTCTAGCGTAATCTGACCGGGCCGGGGGCACCACCACGCCCCAGATATGCTCACATCGACGCACCCACCCACACCCTCCTCTCACACCACCTCCGTCGCCGCCCCTGGCCCTGCCTCGCCGTCCTCCGCACAGATGGTGCCGGCCGCCGCGCCGCCCACCGTCCCCTCCGCCGCGCCGTCTGCGTCGGCGCTGTGCCGCGCCAGGTCGGGCGCGTTGCCGTCGGCGTCGAGCGCGTCCACATTCTCGCGGCCAAACAGCTTGGGCAGCGTCACGATGCGGAGCGGGACGAGGACGGCGATCAGGACGGGGAAGAGGCAGTTGGCGTATGGCACGAGCGTGACGCCGAAGATGCACGCGAGGATGAGCAGCTGGAGCGCCGTGTACCGCCTTACCACGCCGGAGGGCACGCCGTCGAGGAAGTCGAGGCCGCGTGCGGCGCGCCGCGCCGGGTCGGTGATGAAGAGGACGAGCCGCTGGTAGAACGAGTTGCCGCCGAATGAGGCGATGCCCATGTAGATGAAGAGGCCGTCGAGAGCGGCGATCGGGATGTAGCCGAGCACGGTGAGCGCGCAGAGGGTAAGCCCGATCAGCACTGCCTGCGCGAGCCCCGACACCCGCTGCTCGTGGCAGTGCGTGATCACCTCCACCTTGTCGTGCGCCGAGTGACCGGCCGGCCGCGTCCGCCACTCCTTCTCGCAGAGTGAGTCCGTGTGCAGCGGCGCCTAGGTAGCTGCACAAGCAGGCGTCCGACTGCTGTTCCCTGCGAGATGCCGAGTTGCGCGATCTCGAGCCATCTCGGGCCATCTGGGTCCATCTGGGGCCATCTGGGTCCATCTCGGGCCATCTGGGGCCATCTGGGGCCATCTGGGGCCATCTCGGGCCATCTGGGTCCATCTCGGGCCATCTCGGGCCATCTCGGGCCATCTCGGGCCATCTCGGGCCATCTCGGGCCATCTCGGGCCATCTCGCCTGCGGGATGAGGCCGTTGACGGGCGGGATGCCGAGGAGTCCCGTGACGAGCATCTGCACGCCAATCACGAAGAAGTCCCAGTGGTAAGCGGTGCCCTTCTTGAGGCCAAACTCGGGCGCCTAAGGAAAGGGAAGGCAAGCTCAACTTCTCCACACACACAAGGTGGTGGGGCAAGGGCCAGGCTAGCCCCTCGCGGTTACACGTCTAGACGACAGGAGCCGCACGGCAGTAAAAGTGCAGGGGCCCGGTGCGCGTGGTGAGCGGTGTGCGTGTGTGCGTGCGTGCGTGTGTGTGTGTGTGTGTGTGTGTGTGTGTGTGTGTGTGTGTGTGTGTGTGTGTGTGTGTGTGTGTGTGTGTGTGTGTGTGTGTGTCTGCTGTGTACCCGGGCGCCTGCTGCGCGTGCGCCCGTGGGCAAGGGGGGATCTTGGAGTTCGGGCTGCCTATCTACTCGGGCGCCTGCGCGAGGAGAGAGGAGACGTTGTGGTCGAAGAAGAAGAGGACGGTCAGGATGAGGGCGGGGGCGATGGCGAGGACGATCGCCCACGCAGGGCAGTCCGCGGGGTTGATCAGCCAGCCGCGGTCAGCGGACGGCTCCACCGCGTCGGGCACGTCGAGCGTGGCGATGGTGGAGGCGGTGATGTTGTCGCCGTGCGCGGCGGGCGTGAGGTCGTAGTTGGCGCCCATGTAGGGCACGAAGCAGAAGAAGAAGATGGAGGCGGTGGCGCCGTAGTCGGCGAGCAGCGTGCGCGCGGTGCGGTTGAGGATGGACCACGAGCGTGCGCTGGTGAGCAGCAGCGCCAGCCAGGTGGTGCCGAGCCTATAGGTTCAGGTCAGGTCAGGTCAGGCCAGGTCAGGTCAGGTCAGGTCAGGTCAGGTCAGGTCAGGTCAGGTCAGGTCAGGTCAGGTCAGGTCAGGTCAGGTCAGGTCAGGTCAGGTCAGGTCAGGTCAGGTCAGGTCAGGTCAGGTCAGGTCAGGTCAGGCAGACGTCTCCACACACACAAAGATAGTGGTGCGTGGGGCAAGGGCGAGACGTCTCCACACACACAAAGAGAGTGGTGCGTGGGGCAGGGCCCAGACGTCTCCACACACACCACACAAAGTGGCGGGGCAAGGGCCAGGCGTCTCCACACACCACACAAAGTGGCGGGGCAAGGGCCAGGCTGTCCCTCGCGTCTCCACGCCCGGGACACGGGCAGGAGCCCCATTGCAAGTGCAAGCACCGGCCCGGTGCAGTGTGATAGGTTGTGGTGAGGACGCCAGCCTCAGGGCGGGGGAGTAGCTACGGTGTGCGCCGTGTCTTCGAGAGCACCGCGTGAGTACGAGGGGTGCAACTGTAGGAGGAGTCTTACGGCGGAAGACACAGTGTCTTGTCAAGTGCTGGCTGGGAGACAGACGAACACGTATTCCGCTTCTAGGGCTCAAGCGGAGGTTCATATGGAGGCAGATGTGGGGGAGATCTTCCGCTTCTAGGTACCAGCCCGACCACCAGCGAGAGGAGGGCGGGCTGCGGATCGAGGTCGACAAAGTAGGTGATGAGGTTGCGGAGCCCGTTGTAGATATAGATGACGGCGATCAGCATGCCGAAGGTCTCGCACGAGTACCGCGTCACCAGCGTGATGAGCGAGCACGCGTTGGACGCCGCGAGGCCCATGTGCATCAGCGCCGCCCAGATCTGCACCCAGCAGTAGAAGGGGAGGAAGTCGATGCCGAGCGCGTCCGAGATGTTGAAGACAGCGATCGTGAAGATGGTGACCGGCCCCGTCACGCCGACGATCACGAGCGGCTGCCCGCCAAAGATGGCAAAGATGGAGCCGGTGACGGCGGTCGACAGAATAACCTCAACCGGACCGAGCTGTGCGCGGCCGTCGACGCGCGTCTGGTCGCCGAGCAGGGCGGAGAAGGTGATGCCGGGCGCAATACTCGTGAAGAACATAAACAAAGCCGACGATACGACCTTGCGCGTGTAGGCGTCCGTCCAGTCGCTCAGATAGTGCGGCCGCCGCCGATTGAGGTCGTTCCGCATCTCTGCGAAAGGGCGGCGCCAGTTGCAGGAGACGCGAAAGCGCTCGTCACCACCGCCGCCGCCCTCCTTTGGGGCCCCGCTGTCGTCGGGATTCGCCATGACGCGCTGGCACATGCAGCCCACCGCGAACCACGCGGAAAGGTGGATGCGGAGCCTGGGAAGGTGGTCGCACGCCGTCAGAAAGAATTTCTTTTGCGTGTACTCTCTCCTTCGACGAGCGGCACATACGAGCGTGGACCACGCGGGCGTGCTCGACGGGAGCGGGTCCCGGGTGTATCGCCTGACAGCCCGACCGTGGCAGCATTTGCGGACGCGGGCTTGCGCGTTCCGCGGTACGTGGTCGCCAGCCTTTGCAAGGTGGCAGGGTCGGTGGCGACGTCACAGTGACTGCTTTTACTCGAACGTGGGCGCACAAAGTCGAAGCTCCGCCGCTGCTTTTTGCTGCTGGAGGGGCGCACGCCGAGTGGCATGCGAATGGCGCTCTTCCGCATCGATGGGCTTGGGCTGAGGTGGGCGCCTATGGCGACGTGCGAGCGCTCACGGTGGTTTTACGGCGGTTCGGCGAGTCACGCCCACGTCCGCTGGCACGCTCTTGCACTTAGCTCTACGAAGACTCTACACACCATCACGCCTACGCAAGCCTCGGGCTAGTTCCATTTCGGACCGTCACAACCTGCGTTGCAGCCGAGATTTCAACCTTGGGACCAGGAACCCCCCCCACCCCCCTCCCCCGCCAGAAGCGGAGAGAGAGAGAGAGAGATTTTGTTGCCCAAGCGGTGTGGGTACCCACGATGCGCGGACGCCGCCTAATGCCGCAACTGTAGCAGCATCAGGTCCGCGATGTCTCAATCACGTCAACTCATGGCCAGTCGCTTCCCGATGTGCCCGCGACGGTTTCAGTGTCGCCGAAGGAACGACCGTTTTTATGCGGGGGTCAGTAACCACACCCCGGAAGAGTTGGAACCCAAGCCAAACCAAAGGCGCGAGATGGCGATGCGGCGGCCGAGACGCTCCGTACCTCCAATCCTCTTCCACCGTCGCCTATGCACGGCGCACTTCTCCATCACATGCGCCGTCGCCTGCCCCTCCGCTCTCCAGCACACCTCTTCCGCGCTGTGATTGTGGCGCTTCCAACCCGTGTCCCAGGACGCAAGATGCCCGTCGTCGGACTCAACGACCTCAAGGATGAGGGCACCGAGAAGGAGGACGCCGAGCGGCAGGCCTACTACGCCGGCGGCCAGGGCCGCGGCGGAGGCGGCTCGGGGCAGGAGGTGCTCGACCCACGCGATCTGATGAAGCGCGCGCGCGACGAGATGGGCGCGGAGACGGAGGGCGAGTGGCGCGCCAACCAGCCGAGCGGCGCGGTCGCCTTTGCCGGCGCGGGCCAGTCGCTCGACGGCGCCACCTCGGTGCTTGGCCACCGCGCACTGCCCGTGCGTTTGCGCCTCTCGCCTCTCGCCCGCCTCTCGCCCGCCTCTCGCCCGCCTCTCGCCCGCCTCTCGCCCGCCTCTCGCCCGCCGCCCTCCGCCCCGCCAAGCGCCTTCCTGGCCCCACCTTCGCAGACTGCCTGGCCCCCGCCTGGCCCTCCCACCCACTCCCTGCTGGCCGACCGCCCTCCCCCTACCGCCACGGTACCCGAACCCACCCTCCCCCTACCCCCCGGCACCCGAACCCACCCTCC
>NW_005198167.1:174723-175668 GCF_000372725.1 Emiliania huxleyi CCMP1516 | reverse complement strand
CTAAGCGTTTGCATTCCACTTGTCCCTCCTCCGTCCTCCCCTCCTCGCTCAGCTCCCCGCCCGCACCCCTCCACTCCCACCTCCCACCCTCCCACTCCCCCACCTCCGCACTCGCCCGCACCCGTCCATTCCCAGCTCGCCCGCACCCTCCACTCCTCACCCACCCTCCACCCCTCGCCCACGCAGGTCCCCGGCGCCGCGCTGCCCGCGCGCCCGACAGAGCACACGATCACCTTCTGGTCCGGCGGCTCTTCTCTTCGGTCGGACGCGTCCGCGACACGTCCGCGACATGTCCGAGACACGTCCATAGGTCAAACGGCTTCTCCGTGGACGACGGTCCGCTGCGCGACACCTCCGACCCCGCCAACGCCTCCTTCATGCGCGACATCAACGAGGGGCGGCTTCCGTCGGAGCTCTCCGCCGAGGAGGCGCCAACTCTGGACAGATCTGGGGAGATCTGGGGAGAACTGGGGACATCTGGGGACTCGGCCCCCTCCTCCGACTCCGCCGCCACTCCCGCCGCCGCCACCCGCGCCGCTGGTCGGGCTCCTGGTCGTGCACAGCGTCTCTTCACACCTCCAGCTGTGAACAGGGTGCCGAGTCGGACGTGCACCTCATCGACAAGTCTGGCGAACCGTACAAGCCCCCGCCCGCCACGCTCAAGCCCTTCGGCGGCGAGGGACGCACGATGCGCGACGAGGCCTCCTCCTCCTCCTCAGCGGCGCCGCCGCCCGAGGCCGCGGAGCTGGTGCTGGACGAGTCGCAGCCCACGACGACGCTGCAGGTCCGTCTGCACGACGGCTCGCGGAAGCTCGTCAAGGCGAACCACTCCCACACCGTGGCGCAGCTGCAGGCGCACGTCGCCGCGCTCACGCCCGGTGAGCTGAGCCTATCCCCCCCCTCCTCCCCAGAGCATATACTTGTCATGGACGCGGAGAACCAGAG
>NW_005198167.1:149188-174623 GCF_000372725.1 Emiliania huxleyi CCMP1516 | reverse complement strand
GCACACGCACACACACACACACACCAAACTCCTGTGTTGGTCGCAGGCGTGTCCTTTGAGCTGCGCGGCGGCTTCCCGCCCAAACCGCTCACTCCGTCCGCCGACAAGACGCTCAAGGAGGCGGGCCTCCTCTCCGAGTCGATCGTGCAGAGCACTTGCTAGAGGTTGAGGGCGGGCGACATCGCCCGAGCCAGAGGGGGCTCCTGGCGCCGTCGGCGAGGAATACGAGGGCGTGCTGCGGCGCATTGACCTCTCCTCCTCGCCCGCGCCCTTCCTCCGCGCCGCACGCAGCGAGACGGTGAGAGGCCATGGCCGGTTGGCCGTCTGAAGGGGTCGCGGGGAGATGTGCGGTGTCGGGGGTCGCGCCGAGAGAGCGCGGCGATGCGTGCTACCAACGCTTGCCATGCGCGAACGCTGTCGGCGCCCCTGGCCTCGCAAGAGGTCTATACTATGTGTGGCTGTGGTGTTAAGGTGTCATGCGGTTGGCCAGGATGGTTTGTGTGTATCGCGCGCCTTGGGGGGGGAACACCTCCGCTGCTTAAAATCGAACCCGTGAAGCTTCTCCCCGTGCGCGGGGGTCACCCCGCACACGGGTCAGCCTGTCAGCCACGTATCCACGCAAGCGTGGTGCTGCGGAGCCGGGCGAGGGGCGAGGGAGCAGGGACGGAGTTCGGAGGCGTCCCCGCCCAAACACCGAAAAAATATTTCACTCCCGTCTCCCCGACCGGCAGGCGTTCTCCCTTGCGGCCGCTAAGGTAGACGGATTGCTCCTCAAAAAAAGCTAGACGGATTGCTGCCCCGCCGATGTCTCGTGGCCGACGTCGCCACCGTCGTCGCCGCCGCCGCCGCCGCGGACCGTCCGTTCGAAGAGGCCGCCAACGGCGCGGCAGACAAGGCTCTTCCAACGGCGGAGGTCCACCCTTGCCCGGGCCGGAGACGCACCGAGGCCCTTTGCCAAGAGCACGAGCGAAACCTACGGGAGGGGTCATAGAGCGGGGGGTCGCACGCATAAGGCGACGCCGTTCTCCGCCGCCGCCGCGCGCGCCTCGTGGTGGCGTCCGGGGAAGCACGACTTTGCCAGGTCCTTGTAGAGGCCTCCGGCGATGAGCTCCTGCGACATATTGTAAGGAAGGGGGGGTTGGAGGAACGCATGGGAAACGCGCGGGATGGCCGCCTCTGAGAGAGTCTGGAGAGAGTCGCTCCTGCGGCGTGGTTTCAAAGAAGCGCGAGAAGGGCACGCCGCCCTTGTCGGGGTCGTTCTCGTGCGCCATCACGATCGGCAGCCTGTCCTCGCGCGCCTGCCTGACCTGCTCGGCCAGCCGCTCGTCCGACCAGGTGTCCTCGTTGAGGTAGAGCAGCATGTGCGTCGCGTCGCCGGCGCGGCGCGGCGCCGAGCGGCGCATGATACTGGAGCGGCGGTGAGAAGCCCGGGAGGCAACAGAGCCGCGGTCCTCGGCCGTGGAGACGGTGAGGCCGGCAAAGGCGTCGGCGAGCTCGTTGGCCAGCTCCACCGACCCCGCGTTGGCCGGCGAGGCCCAGAGCGTCACGGGCTTCGCAAGGGCGAACGAGTGGATGCGCGGCTCACCCGGGACGTACAGGCCGACGGCGTCTTGCCCCACGTAGTCGGGCGAGCAGAGGAGCACCGCCTGTGTGGGTGCAAAGCGGGAACGTCCAGACACTAGAGAGAGAGGCGCGGTGTATGGACTAACGGCGCCTCGACGATGGTCTTGAGCGAGACGCGCTGGAACTCCTCGATGCGATACCACGTCGTCTGCGTCCGGCCCTGGTCAAAGATGTCCGACTGCAGTTCGTCGGGGCATTCGTCGCGCAGCGCCTGCAGCGTCCCGCCGCCCTTGGCCGGGTCCGCTTCTTGCACGAGGACGAGCGGCTTGCTCTGCTCGAGCGTCGCGCGGATCTCGCGGAGGCAGTTCTGGTGGCGCGCGCGGACAAGCGAAGGGTGAGCCGCGGGGAGTGTCGAGGGGGTCTCGGCGGCTCGCGCTGCGTTGGGGAGGCGTGGCCGAGCGTGGCCGGGCAGCGTGCGAGCGCCGGCGAGCGGAAGTAGCCCTGTGAGAGGAAGAAGAGGATCATTTGCGTGCGCCGGATGTACTCCTCAAGCGCCCCGATGTCTTTGAGATCATCGACCTATGAGTACAGGACGCGCAGTCAGAGGCGCTGTCTTCCTGTACGAGGCGCGATGAACATGCGTGTACGCGCGTCGAGAAAGACTTTGATGCCTGGCAGCAGCAGCTGCAGCTCGCTCTTGATGACTCCGACGGTGTCTTGACCAGTCGACCTATTCGGGGTCGGGGGTGCCTCATGCGCGGTTCGGACTCTCTTCTTCCCTCCGCAGCTGTGATTCACCAAATGTGCGAGAGGAAGAGGTGCCACGCGAGGCCCCGCACGAGGGTGAGTTCGGGCGGCTGCTTGGTGGAGACAAGGCGGATCGTTGGGACCTTGGCGGTGCGGCGGGCGGCGACGACGGCGCCGGCGAGGGAGATCAAGAGCGCGACTCCGGCGAGGCCGATCATCGTGCTGACGATCGGATTAAGCTTGCTGAAGCCGAATACGGCGGCCGCGTCATCGGTTCCGGAGCGCTCCTCGATGCGGAGGAAAATGGTGGTCCAATTGGCGCCGAGGAAGACGATGAGGAGGATGAGGCTCATTGCGACGGCGAGGACAGAATCCTCGACGCGCTTGTACGGTTTGGTGGCGGCGACGAGCGCGACGTAGCAGGAACAGATGAGGGTTGCCACCACGAGCCGAAGCAACGCGTTCTTCTCCGGGATCAGCAGCACGAAGCCCGTCAGCACGAGCTTGCGGGCCAGCTCCAACGCCTCCCACCAGTAAAAGGTTGTTTTGTACTCCCGATGGAGGAAGGCGGTCGCTCGCGTCAGCGCCGTCGGCGTCTTGGCCTGCAGCGGCTTTTGGCAAGCGATGAGGAGCGCCGTGAACAGGACCAGCGAACCGGCGGGCCAGAGGACGATGAAACCGATGGCGAGGTCGGTGATAGACTCGTGATCCTCGGTGCCGCATTCGACGCTCGCGTCCTGCCGCATGTAGCTAACGATGCCATCGTCTTTGTCGGGATCGTCGTACGCCTAGAGAGGAGTCGCCTTGGGGTGAGAGGTGTGAGGAGCTGGCTGCAAAGGCGTGTGAGTGCGACTGCCTTGCACGACCACGCACGGAAGATGGAGGCGCTGATGGAGGGCACGAAGCAGAAGACGAGCACGAGGCCGGCCGGCGTGAGGTCGAGGAGGCCGAGGGCCGCCTCTGCGATCCACGGCCTCGCGTGCGGAGCCGGGGCAGCACGCCAGGGGTGGAGCCGCAGACATACTCCCGCGATTATTAGCAGCGCGATGAGGGCGACGGGCGAGAGGGCGATGCCGAGCAGCCGCAAACCGTAGCCGAGGCACTGCTGTGGCAACAAAATTCCCGACCAGTCGATGGAGACGGCGTTGGCTACTGCGTCGGTCCAGCGCGTGTACGTGTCCGGCAGACGCGTGGAGTAGGTGGTGGACAAGACGATGACGATCTGGTAGAAGCCCAACAGGATCTTGAACTTGGCCGTGAGGCCGATCGCGACGCACCAGTAGACGGCACGGTCTGCAAGGCGGAGCAGAAGGCCGATGTAGGGCTTCTCCCGCCACTCTGTCATGCTGTAGCAATACGCCGCGAGGCCGCACGCGACGCAGAGGCCGAGGACGAGGTCGACGATGCGGCCAGCCGCCGCGCCGCGCGGAGCGCACTCCTTGCACGCGTCGCCGTCGGCGAGGTAGCAATTTTCCGCGGCGCAGAGCTGGCACTCGGGGCCTTTGAAGCCGGGGGCGCAATACTCGGAGCCCGCCTCCTCCAACCTCCGGCGGCGAGAGGCCTCTCCCGGCTCGCTGCCGGCGCATCGCGTCTTGCCGGCCTCGGAATCGCCGCCAAAGAGACGGCACTCTGTCAGCACGGCGGAGGAGGGGCTGGCGCGCCAGAAGCCGCGCGGGAGGACGAGGGAAGCGAGTGTGGTATTGTCCGGGCAGGTAGCGTTCGTCGGGCAGGACTTGCAGTACTCGGTCGGGGACTTGAAGATGTCGTCCGGGTCGGCGCTCGCGTCCTTCAAGTAGAAGCCCTCCATGCAAAACGAGCAGGTGGTGCTGCCGTTGACCGAGCTGAGGGGGTGAGGACACGGCACGCAAAGGCCCTGACCAGTGTTGGCGGCGTAACGGCCAGCCTCGCACTGGTCGCACGCGTCGCTGCCTGCCTTCGACGAGGTGCCGGGAGGGCAAGGCTCGCACTTGGGCTGCCTCTCCTTTGCGGCAAAGGTGCCAGGCGAGCACGGCGTCGGCTCGATGCTGCCTGTGGAGCAGGCGCTGCCGGCGGGGCAGTCCTTGCACTCGCCCGCGTCGGCGAGGTCGGTCGCGTTCGCGTAGGTGCCAGCGTCGCACGGCAGCGGCGCCGACGCACCCTTCTGACAGTAGCGTCCCGCCTTGCACGGCTTGCACACCGTCTTGCCGCCCTCGTCCTGGTACGTGCCGCCGGAACAGGGCGTGCACTCGCCCTGCTTGTACGCGTCCGTGTACGACCCCTTGGCGCACGCCGTCTGCTGCGTCGAGCCGGTAGTGGCGAAGTGGCCCGGCGAGGCGTCGGTGCACTGCGAGGCGGCGGTGAGGTCCGTGGCGGTGGAGTAGCTGCCCTTCTCGCACGGCAGCGGCGCCGACGCACCCTTCGGACAGTAGCTTCCCGCCTCGCACGGCTTGCACGCCGTCTTGCCTTCCTCGTCCTGGTACGTGCCGCCGGAACAGGGCGTGCACTCGCCCTGCTTGTACGCGTCCGTGTACGACCCCTTGGCGCACGCCGACTGCTCGGTGGAGCCGGCGGCGGCGAAGTGGCCCGGAGCGGCGTCGGTGCACTCGCTCGCGTCGGTGAGGTCCGTGGCGTTCGAGTACGACCCGGCGGAGCAAGCAAGGGGGGCGTCCGCGGTCCCTCTCGGGCAATAGCGGCCAGCAACGCAGGGCAGCGGCTCATAGGTCGCCTCTGTGGGGCACTTGGAGCCAGCGGGGCAGGGGCCGGCGCAGCTGCTGCTCGACTGGTACTCGGGGTCGGCCGAGCCGAGGAGGCCGGCGGCGCAGGCGAAGGGGAAGTCCTCTTCGACGGGTAGCAGCGGCAGCTGGTAGAGGCTCTTGCCGAGGAGTGAGGGGTCGCCGGTCTCGTTGTTCCAGTTGCACGGCTGCACAAAGGTCGGGTCCTGGCAGTACCACGGGTCGTCGGCTGTCACGCGGCAGTTCTCTTGCTTCTCTTGCCTGTCGCACGCCGCTAGCTTCTCACCCGATGACGGCTCGGTCTCATAGCTCTCCGAGAGCGCGCAATCGCCGCGGTGCTTGAGGCAAGCTGTTTGCTTAGGCGCCTGCGCGTACTTCAGGCACCTTCCCGCGCTGAAATCTACGCAGATGTCAGGGTAAGTGCACGCCTCCCGGTACACCTCGCAGCGCGCGTTCGGCAGCCAGCGACCGGCGGGGGCGGGGAGGGTGTAGGAGACCTCGCCAGCGAGCAGGAAGACCGAGCTCCCCTGACCCTCGGCAGAGCAGCCGCTGATGAGGGTGCCGTCGCTAAGGGAGGTGCTCCCGCCCGCCGAGTAGAGGCCACCGCCAGAGGCTGCGTGGATCCCGTGGTGGGCGATGCAGTTGGAGATGGTTGAGCGGGCCAGGCTGGCTGAGCCCGACTCCACGTACACTGCGCCGCCTCTCGTGGCAGTACAGCTGGAGATGGTGGAGTCCTTCACGATGAGGTCGGTGGTAGCCGTGTGTATAGCTCCACCGGCCTGCGAGAGGAGGGGCGAGAGGCGGCGGGTGACTCTCTTAACCGTGTCTGGGAGCCAGCGGGCAGCCGTGACCTCTTCGACGGGCAGTCCTCTTCGACTGGGAGCCAGCGGGCAGCCGTGGCCCCTCTCTATATCTCGCCCCGCTGCTGACGTGCGGTGCTGCAGGGTGGCTGCGGCGCACCCGGCCAGCCGAGCAGCTCGTCACAGTCGAGCCGATCAGCGAGACCGCACCGCTGTGCTCCGCGTAGACGACGCCGCCGTTCTGCGGTTGCGAGGAGAGAGCGGGGTGAGGCAGCCGTAGAGATCTCCATCTCTCGCCTCGCTGCCGTACGGTGCTCAGGGCGGGCTGCTAGCTCTACGCGGCGCACATTGTCAGCCGAGCAGTGCGTCACGGTCGAGTCGATGATCTCGACGTCGCCTGCGCCGCTCGCGTACACAACGCCGCCGTAGCCATCAGGCCAGGGACCCGCCACCCTCCCGTTGACGAGGGTCAGCCCCCGCAGGGTGAGGCTGCAGCCGTTCTCGAGTTTGAAGAGCCCGGTCTTTCCCTGGCCATCGAGCGTCGCGCCCTCGCCGCTGCTCGCGACGGTTACCTTGATGCTGGACTCGCACCAGATCCGGCTGATCAGCTTGAAGTGCGCACCGGGCGGCAGGTAGATTGATACGGTGGTATTTGTAGAACTCTCGGTGCGGGAGCGGAGCTCGGCCTCTTCGATCAGGGAGCGGAGCTTATCTGCGCTCGCCGCCGCGACAAAGCCGGGGAAGAGCGGCGGCGGCGGGACCAGCGGCGGTGGAGGCGGCGGAGAGGGCGGAGAGGGCGGCAGCGATGGCGGCGGCGGCAAGGAAGGCGGCGACGGCAGAGAGGGGGGCAGCGATGGCGGTGACGGCAAGGATGGCGGCGACGGTGGCGATGGCGTTAGATATTCAGCCGCAAATCGGACGGCGCTCGTGGCCAGCAGCCGACTGTTGAGCCGACTGTTGGGCTCGTACCAACCCCCAACTACCACCCAGTACTGGTCGCCTACGGTGAGCAGCTGCTGCAGTCCTGTGATGCGAGAGTAGTAGGAGGCGCATCCGCCCTTCTCCTGCTTGACTCTCCCGCCGTTGCATGCAACCTGCTTGAGCGCGTCGCAGCTTCCCGTGAAGATGGACAGGTCGGTTTTAAAGTAATACGAATACCCCGATTCGAAGCCAAGGTCATCGAAAAAGTTAGTCGAAGCTATGGGCACACAGCTCGTTGGGAAAGGGAAACATGTCGGCGAGGCGCAGCCAGTAGACGTTACCGGTCGTGGTGAATCCCGTGCCTCTGCACTGCTCCAAACTATACGCGCTGCTTGGACCCGGGCCGAGGGCAGTTGAGTTAATGTCGGTGTAGGCGTTACCCGCCCCATCGAATGGCATGGCAGTCTCGCAGGTACTGCCGCGGGGCGGTGGCGGCGTAGGCGGCGATGGTGACAGTGCACATCCGAGCGGGAGCTGCGCGACGAGAAAAAGCCACGCGCCGCGGCACGACGCCGTCCGGCACCGCACGAGGCGCCTTTTGCTGCTCCGCCCCTTGGCCGCACCGAAGCGCGGCCACATCCACTCGCACAGCCGCACGCCGCACGCTCCGAGCAGCAGGAGGACGGCCCACAACAGCTGCTGGGTGCGGTCAGGCGCGGACGAGTACTTGACGAAGGAACAGAAGGGGGAGGGCAGGTCCTTGGAGAGCTCCGCGGCCGGCGGGTCCGCGGACGGCTTGTCAGTCTTGTTGGGTTTGCGCGAGGCGGGCGTCGTGAGGGCGAGCGTCGGGTGTTCGGTCTGGAGTGGCTCGATGACGACATCGGTGCGGTTGCGCGTGTTGATGAACGGGTCCCCGCGGCCAGCAGGCGGGCGAGCGGCGGCGTTCGAGGGCGCCGCGATGAGCAAGACGGCGTGCAAGAAGGAGGCGGAAATCATGCTTCAATCACGGGCACGAAATAAAGAAAACCCGTTGCCTCGCATCCTGGCACACGCTCGGCCACTGCCGCACTAGCGCCGACGGCACTGGCCAGGGGCCGAGGGCTGCGCGCCGCGGACCCCGGCGACACATCACTCGCCCGACGCCAGCCCGCAGGTGGCGGGGTCGAAGGCGTGGGTCGAGCTGCCCCCGTAGGCCGTCGGGACGTACCTGCGGCGTGAGCAGTGTGGAGGCGTGAGGGCACTGTTGCTGGCTGCGCGACTCTAGGCGGTCAGCTACGGGGACGGCTCCTTGACCAGTTTGACCTGACCACTCAATACCCACTCTCTCTACGTGTACATGCACCGGGGCGTGCAAGGACTTCCCGTTGAACCCTGCGTGATGACTGCGTGCTCTTTGCGAGTTTGGGTACCCTAGACATATCACGGCGATGCGTGCTACCAACGCTTGCCATGCGCGAACGTCGGCGCCCCTGGCCTCGCAAGAGGTCTATACTGAGTGTGGCTGTGGTGTTAAGGTGTCATGCGGTTGGCCAGGATGGTTTGTGTGTATCGCGCGCCTTGGGGGGGGGCGGGGGCGGAAAAGAGGAACCTCTTAGGTGCTGCAAGCAGCGCCGGGCGACGACGACTTAGACGTTTGAGCTCCGCGTACCGCGCCTCCCGCGTCCCGGTGTCCGCCCCTCGGCACAACTGCAACTCACGCCTCCGCTGCTTAAAATCGGTTTGCCTAGTAGTTGCACACGACCTCGGCGGCGCCGGGCACGATTGCGAGCGGATAGAACAGCGACCACTTCAGCGCGAGAGCCGAGGGCGGCGGCAGCCGCGCGAGCTCGTCGTCCCCGCACGGCACCCACCCGCCGCCCGCCGCCCGCCGCAGCGCCCGGAAGGAGCGGGCGGCGGCTCCGTCGCTCTCGTCGCGCGACACGCAACGGCCGCCTCCGCGGCCATCGTCGTCGGTCAGGCGCACCGCAACGCCCGTCGCGTGCGCGCGCCACGCGTCGCCGCCGAGCGCCAAAGCGCCGGCCGACAGCCGCGTGTAGCGCAGGTCGAAGCTTGTATTGGACGCCGCGGCGGCGGCGCGCGCTTCGAGGAGCAGCCGGCGAAGCTCGAGAGCCGGAACGGTGAAGCGCACAAACGGAGCGCCGGCGGCGGCGTCCCAGCGCGGCATGCGCGCGCGTCTCGCTTCGCCCAGCACCCGCCGTGCCTTTGGGTTGAACTGGCGGTCGATGTGGCCCGAGAGTCGGAGCAGCTCGCGCGTCCGACTGTCGAGCAGCGCGGAGATCTCGCCTGGGAAGAGCGCGCGCGAGGAGATGGGGGGGAGATGTGGGGGAGATGGGGGGAGAAGTGGGGGAGAAGTGGGGGAGATGTCGGGAGATGTGGGGGAGATGTGGGGGAGATGTGGGGGAGCGATATGGGGAGATATCGGGCACGACCTGTGAAAGCTCGCCGAGGGGAGATTTAGGGAGATATGGGGAGAAATTTAGGGAGATATGGGGAGAAATGGGGGGATCTCGCCTGGGCCAGGCAAGTTCAAGGCTACACGCTCCTATATCTCCGCTACACCTGACCCGTACGCCACCCTGATCTCCCCCGATCTCCCCCGATCTCGCCAGATCTCGCCTGGGTAGAGCGCGTGCAGGAAGGCCGAGGAGGTGTGCTCCACGCGCACGACGCCGCCGCCGTAGTCGCCGCCCGCGCCGGCGTACACGCGCTGCAGCAGCCCCGTCGGCACAAGCAGGTGGTTGGACTTGCCCTGGGCGAGGCGCAGGTTGGCAAACATCGTGCAGCTCCCCACCTCCTGCACGATTGAAGATTCTCCCTCACACAAGACCGTGCAGGGCGGGGACCCACAACATGTGCATGTGGTCTCAGAGGTTGGCCGTCTCATTTCTTTATTCATTTCCTGCACGCCCAAGACTGGCAGGGCGAACGAGTACGCCGCCGCCGCGCCCACGAGGGCCCGCGTCGCGCGCCGCGGAGCCTCGGCCGGCTCCGCTTCCGCCGGCCGCTGCAGCACGAGGGCGAGGCAGACCAGCGCCTACTCCCCTACTCCCATCCTCCAGAGGATCGAATCCAGGGTGGGCTCGGTCCCGCGGGGCGGTGTGGCCGCAAACCGCGAGCGCACAAAAGAGGGCGACCGCAGGGTCGGCGTGCGGCGCCAGCAAGACAGCGGCGAGCGCGGCGAGCGCGGCGAGCGCGGCGAGCGCGGCAGCCGACGTGGGGTGCGCGCGAGGGGCGGCGGCGAGGCTGCCCAGCGCGCTCGCCGCAGGGCCGGCGTCGTCGCCCACGCAGAGCGCGAGACGCGACGCGGCGACGCAGGAGAAGGTGGGCACGCCTATGACACCAGAGGAGGAGGCGCTCCTCTCCCGTCGCCGCCCCGAGAGCAGGCGGAGGAGGCGCTCGCGCTCCATTGGGCGGCGGCGTGAGGGCGATGGCCGCGTGGAAGATTAAGGCAAGCAGCACGCCGCGCGAGGACCAGCGGTCGCGGGCGAGCAGCGCCGCGATCCAAAGTTCGACGGCGATGACGGCGGGGGGCATCAGAGCCGCGAGCACGCCGACGGCCCCTGGCGCCGCCTTGAGGGCTGTGGCGAGTGGTGGGATGCGCTCGAGTAGCGAGAGGCCGAAGATAGGCGCGCAGCTCACGCGCGAGTCCAAGAACGCCTCGTTCAGCTTGAAGAAGCCCGAGGCGGCGTAGCAGAGAGCGAGCTGGGCTCGGCACCACCTCCCCACACACGGCAGGCGCGACCGCTGGGAAAGGCAGAGCGAACACAGCACGCTCGCGTCGGTCAGTGCGCACCAGAACTCCGAGTCCCACACAAAAGGCATCTGCGTGTATCGTGCAGCATTGCGTGCGATGAGCGCGGCCGCGAGCAAGGGCCGCGAGGGCGTCAGCATGAGCGCACACGACAGCAGGCACAGCGGAGGCCGCCAAGAGTCGGGAAAGAGGAACTGCTGCACGTAGAGCTGCAGCAGGCTGTGAGCGGCCCAGATACGTGAGGCGGCGGCGAGTGGCGTCGGCGACGTGGGAGAGTTCATCCGAAGCGTGGCCGCAGGAGCGGCGCCCAGGACAGACAGCAGCGACACTGAAGCAGGCTGACTGGTCCTGGGCGACACTGGAGAAAAACCAGCGAGACGGGAAAAGAAGAAAAACGACTTCACCAAGCTTCAGTGCCCGCTTCAAGCTAGCGCATGGACCTATGAGAATCGCCGAGGCGACCCGCGCACCGAGAGAAAAGAAAGGAACAACGCTCAAAGAGATACGCGACCGCACAGGGGCAACGGCAAGACCCCCACCTAGGGGCTTGGCCCTCTCACTGAAACCCCGTGCGGAACGAGAAGTCATCGCACCACCACCCTTGGCAGCACAAAGCCGCGCCAGACGTCCGCCAGCTCTGGAGCCGCTCCCTCGCGGCTGTCGAAGCGATCCTCGTCCCAAGCGACCAGGTAGCCCAGCCGCATCACCTCGACCGCCCGCTTGCGAGCCGCCTCCGGGAAGAGCTCGTGGGACTGCGGCGACCACTCCGCCGCCTTGAGGACCAGCCTGCCCACCTCCACCGCCTCGGCCGCTGGCTGCAGGTTGGCCGGCCTGAGGGAGGGCAGAGGCGTGTCACAGAGAGGATCCGGCGAGTCTAGGAGAGGCCATTGCAGTGCGCGCCTCAGTGCGAGTGCCTTGGCCTCGCCCGCCACGCGCACGCCGAAGCGGGCCGTCGAAGCGTTGGAGGAGACGACGACGCCGACCTTGCCGTTCATCGAGGGCCGCGAGACGAGAGAGCGGATCTCGACTGTGGAACCGACGGCCGCAGCGGTCGGATCCGACTCGCCCCACGAGCAGAGGACGCGCGCCCGCTCGAGGGAAGAAGGCGCGCCGGCGAGCGGGTCAGCGCCGCCGCGCAGCAGCGCCCGCGCCCGCTCGAAGGTGAGCGCCTGCGGAAGAGGGGCAATGGGCGTGAGGACAACGCGCTCACGCCTTCGGCCGCTAGTCTCGGGCACGCCTCGAGGTGCTGGAGCGGCGTCCAGCCGCGGCTGGCGACCAGCCAGGCGGCGAGGTCGGCGTGGCCTCCTTCGATTGCAATCGCCTCGGGCGTGCCGAAGGGCGTAGCGGCGCGGGAGGCGCCATAGGAGGAGAGGAGCTTGGCGACCTCGAGGTGGCCGTGGTGGCCTGCAACGAACAGCGGCGTGGCGCCTTGCCCATCGGCCTGGTCGATCGCCGCGCCAGCCTCGAGGAGCAGCTGCACGCACTCGAGCTGGCCCTCCTCGCTCGCAATGAGCAGCGGCGTGACGCCGTCGTTCATCGCTTGGTTGATGTCAGCGCCAGCGCCGCGCAGCAGCTGGGCGCACTCAAGGTGGCCCTGCTGGCACGCGATGAGCAGCGGCGTGGCGCCGCCGTTCATCGCTTGGTTGACCGCTGCGCCAGCCTCGAGGAGCAGCCGGACGATCTCGACGTGGCCCTTGTAGCACGCAATGCACAGCGGCGTGACGCCATTCTCCTTGGCTTGGTTGACCGCCGCGCTCGCCTCGAGAAGCAGCCGGACGCACTGCTTATGGCCCTGCAGGCTCGCGACGTACAGCGGCGTGCAGCCTTCAGCGTCTGCGTGATCGGTCGCCGCGCCAGCCTCGCGGAGCAGCCGGGCGCACTCAATCTGCCCCTCCTGGCACGCGATATACAGGCGCCGCGGCCAGTCGTCGCCCCGACGCTCGCGCCGCCCTCGAGCAGCAGCCGCGCCGCCTCGGCCTGCCCGTGACGAGCGGCCCAGGTGAGCAGCGTGTCCTGCTTCTCGGTGTCGTGCCGCGCGTCGAGCTGGGCCGCGAGCGACGTGCCGCGCGTCCCCTGCCCGGAGAGGAAGGCGCGCAGCCAGGCCAGGTCGCCCCGAGCCAGGTCGGCGGTTGGGAGGATGGCGCCGCTCATGCCAGAAAGAAGAAAAACATTCTTGGGGGCAAGTTCACGCGAAGACGGGCCGCGCCGTCGCTCGCATCATGCACGGCCTCTCCTCGCCCGCCTTTCCGTACAAGGAGCACAGCCGCTCAAAGTACGGGGGGCATGCACAAGTCCGTCGCCTTCGACCGCGTCAAGGCGATGGCGGAGGAGGTGCTCGAGACGGCGCGCCGCCGGATGAGACAGCAGGAGGCGGCGCTCCAGGCGCGGGAGACCGCGCGCAAACGCAAGGAGCACGATGTGATTTCTCATGTGGACGTTATGACGCTGCTGCGCGTCTACTAGCTGCGCGGATTCTGTTGCTCCTATCGACACACACACACACACACACACCAGAGCCGCGCAGTCGGAAAGTGTGACCAGGGGTGATGGGGATGGATGGACCTACCGGACCCTCACAACGGCATGAGCGGCCCCCTCACAACGAGGGCTGCGCCCGCTCTCCCAGCCCGCCTCGCCGACCTGGCTCTCGCGCGGCACGACACCGAGAAGCAGGACACGCTGCTCACCTGGGCCGCTCGGCACGGGCAGGCCGAGGCGGTGCGGCTGCTGCTCGAGGGCGGCGCGAGCGTCGGGGCGACGACTGGCCGCGGCGTTTCCGCGCTGTATACCGCGTGCTATAAGGGCCACCTCGACTGCGCCCGGCTGCTCCTCGAGGCAGGCGCGGCGGTCAACCAAGCCAGGGAGAATGGCGCCACGCCGCTGGCCATCGCGAGCCACCGGGGCCACGTCGAGATCGCCCGGCTGCTTCTCGAGACTGGCGCAGCGGTCAACCAAGCCAAGCAGAACGGCACCACGCCGCTGTTCGTTGCGAGCCAGCAGGGTCACGGCGAGTGCGCCCAGCTGCTCCTCGAGGCTGGCGCAGCGATCGACCAAGCCCGCAACGACGGCACCACGCCGCTGATCATGGCGTGCTACAACGGCCACCCCGAGTGCGTCCGGCTGCTCCTCGAGGCTGGCGCGACGACCGCCCAAGCCCAGCGGTACGGCGCCACGCCGCTGATCATGGCGAGCCAGCAGGGCCACCTCGAGATCGCCCGGCTGCTCCTCGAGGCCGGCGCGGCGATCGACCAGGCCGATGAGCAAGGCAGCACGCCGCTGCTCGCTGCGTGCCACAACGGCCACCTCGAGGTCGCCAAGCTCCTCTCCTCCTACGGCGCCTCCCGCGCCGCTACGCCCTTCGGCACGCCAGAGGAGTTTGCAACCGAAGAAGGCCACGCCGACCTCGCTGCCTGGCTGGTCGCCAGCCGCGGCTGGACGCCGCTCGCGCACCTTGAGACCCTCACCGCCGCCCGCGCCACCGCCCTGCTGCGCAGCGGCGCAAGCTTGCACGAGGGCGAGCCGACGCCGCTGCGGCGCGCCGCGGGCGGCGAGGGCGAGGCGGCGGCGCTGGTCCGGCGGGCGGCGGCGCCGTGGTCGCCGGCAAGCCACTCGCTCTTCCCCGCGGCGGCCCGCGCGCGGGCGGCGCTCCTCGTTCTCTCGCTCTACGAGATCCACGAGCGGTACCACCTCGACTCGGCAGGAGCCACGAATGGCATCGCGGCGCTCGACTTTGGCCACTGCGTCTTGGGCTTCGCGATCACGCGCGAGACGGAGTAGGAGGCCGTTCGCGCGCAGCGCAGCACTTGGTGCCGCGCGGTGATCTCGGTCATGTGGATCGGCTAACATGACGCCGTTTTGGTCAGCGGTGGGTGGAGATGTGTACCGCCTGACGGCTGTGGTTTTTGTCACATATATGAAACATGAATCATCCGAACGATGCCCGATGCGCGGGCTGGCCTCCGGGGGCCCAGCTGCACAGTTCGGTCTCGAGCTCGCGAACGCGCGCCGTGCCGGCTCTCGCGTCACTCGCGCGCGCAACACACCGGGGCGGCCCTCCCTTCCCGCCGCGCCGTTCCACACACCATACAGCACACTCAAGCCGCAGGGGCTGCGCCCCCCTTCCCGATCTGCAGCTCCGCCTTGCTTCCGAGGACCGGCGGCACGAGCACCCTCATCTGCCCTGTCGCCGCGCTCTTCTCGTCGAGCAGCGCTGCCGACCCCGCCGTCGCGGCCGACTCCACAAAGGTGATTGTGCGCGTCTCCGTCGCTGATGTCTCAAACATGCCCGCCCGCTTGCTGCGGAACTCGATCGTGTCGCTGCACACCACGCTGGCGCCCGCCTCCTGCACAAGCATCGTGACCACCTCAGCCTTGCGCTGCACCTGCAGCAGCAGCGCGGCGCCGCCGCCCTTGGCGCCGCCGCCGACGTGCACCACCATGAAGCCGTCGGCAAAGGTGGAGAGCGAGATGCCCTCGAGCTCGTCAAATGCCGCTCGGACGTTGACCCTCCACTTGGTCGGGGCGAGCAAGTACACGGAGCGGTCGCTGATGAGGAGGATGCGCTCCTGGGCCTTGCCGTTGCGGTTCACGTGCGTGATGCGGTCGGCAAAGTACACCCTTGCCTCGCCCGCCTTGAGCAGCATGCGCGTCACCTCTGGCGCCTCCGCGGCGTCGAGGTAGTCGCCGAGAAAGGGGAGCCTCCACGAGCCCCGCCGCCGCTTCAGCCCCTCAAAGACGGCCATGCTCTTCTCGCGCAGCTTGATGCGGTACCTCCTCGCGGCGAAGGATCGGTACGCGCCCTGCAGGATCCGCGCCACGTCGTGCAGCGCGCGGCTGCGCCGGTCCTCGAGCGTGAACACGGACGCGGGCGCGCGCGAAAAGACCTTCGTCTTGCCGAGCTCGTACCCCGCCTTGACAATGTGCGCCGCCGCGAGGATGGCGGCGCACGAGTCTGCCGGGCTCTGCGCAGCGGGCGGCGCCGGCCACGTGCCGAGGCATATATCATCTTGTAGCGCCCGAGGAAGCGCGGGAAGGGCATCCGATGCGCAAAGCCCGCGCGCCGAACCAGCACGTTTTCGACAATGCCGAGGTAGCGCACCTGGTGCGCCACGAGCTGCGCGTCCCAGTCAGCGGGCCGCTTCTTGAGGTTGGGCTTGATGCAGCGGATGTAGTGCGGCTCCGCGCACCGGCCGATGGTGGCCGCGAGCGCGTCCATCTGCTTGCGAAAGTGCGCACCCGCCGTCTCGATCTTCTTGGCTGACGCCTTGCCCCTCGTCGCCGCCGGGAAGAGCTCCGCGATGAGCGGCGACGCCGACTCGGAGAGCATCTCGATCTGATTGCGATAGGCGAGGTCCTTGTTCTTCGCAGCCCGTCCGCCGCGTAGCCGTAGGCGACGTCACCGCGGCAGGCTCGACGCTGATCTGAAGTACCTGCTGACGCAGAGCGGCTGGCTGTGAGCAGAGCAGAGCAGAGCAGGCATGCGCAGAGCACACATCCGGCAAATTCTCCGCCCTCACCATGATGCTGGCCGCTACAACCGGGCGCCGCGGCACCCGCACTACCGGCTGCGGCCAGCGGATCGAGACACAAAGAGGGGGGGACGGCGAGGTCCAGGTGGATTGTTCTGAGTAGATTCTTTACTACAAAAACCCGAGCGATGGTCCGCGATGCATCTTCGCCCTCTGGTTACGTATGAGCGCCCACCCTCGCTGCCTCGATAAGCAGCCGCCTTGGGCCAGGCGACGACCATGCGACGGTCGAAAGGGGCTGCGCCAAGTCGCAGGAAGGCAACTGCCGTATGCGGTACCGCGGCTGCCAGACGGAGAGGTAACCTGCGGAGGCATGAGTCATGGACGTGTGGTCAATCGCGTCTGGGAAGAGGGCTGCCACGAGCAGAGATAGCCTAAGCCGCCCGGCATCGTCTGGCCAAGCAGCATGCCACAGGCCTACACACATCAAAGAGCATCCATCCTCAGACCCCCTTCCGCGGGATCCTCGATGAGCCGAGCAGCCGCGCGTGCGCTCCAGCGTGGCTGGTGTTCCTCCAGCACGTGCGCATCGTATCGACGAAGCGCGAGAACAGCGGCCCCGGCATCGCAAACGCCCAGTCGTTGACGCAGCTCGGCGGCGTGTTGTGCGTGGCAAAGCGCTCGCAGCGGGAGAT
Source organism: Emiliania huxleyi CCMP1516 (assembly GCF_000372725.1). NCBI lineage: Eukaryota > Haptophyta > Isochrysidales > Noelaerhabdaceae > Emiliania > Emiliania huxleyi. Next base: position 157,967 of record NW_005198167.1, on the reverse strand, counting down.
TGCACTCGTCCTCCCAAAGTCGGCGGGCGGCGACCACGCAGTCAGAGACTTTGTCCACAGCAGGTCGTGCCTGTATACCGCGCTGGAAGGTGTGGCGCGGGTCCATTATGCTCCTGGGCTAGAGAGCTCCGGGCCGCGCCTCGCAATCATGATGAGCCCGTAAGAATGCGCACTCGACCCACTCGCAAATCCTCTTGAGAGCATCTGCAGCGCACGATAAAATCCCGCGGCTTGCGTCGGAGCGGCAACCTCCGTCTCCGCCGCAACGACGATTCGGCCTCGCAAGGCCGGGGCACCGCCATGCACGGGTCCATCTAGACTTTGAAGGAGCCGCTGCATCAGACCCGGGCATCGTCGGCGGCTACTTTCCTCAACGTACAGGTGCACCTATGGGTGGAGAGTGCCCAAGGGTCACATGCCTGCTTCGTGCCCTACTCGCGGGATACCTAGCCAGCGCGCCGTGTTCCCGAGCGCCTCGAGCGGCACGATGACGTGTGAGACCAGCGAGCGAGTGGCAGCCAGCTGTGGCAGCAAAGCGTTGGCGTCGCACCTGTAGTGGCCACGTCTCTGCTCTACACGCGCTAGGGCATTGACCGCAGGTAGAGCGGCGGTGCACCCGTCTATGTTGTGACGGATGGGGCAGCGAGAGGCTGGAGGGGTTGGTACGCATGCAGTTTCATTGAAGTCAGATCGAAATGCCGCACCACGAAGCACGACTGCCGCCAGACTGTCTGTAGGCGGGGGCCGCATCCAGGCTGTGGTGTGAGCAGGGCTGAGCTGAGACTTGGAGGACGCACGACTGCGATGTTCTCTTCGCGCCACGGCACACACAAGGTGTTCGCAGCCCACCAGCCCTCGCACGGGAACCTGTACCTGTAGTGATGCCTTTGGTGGATTCGTTCATGTCGAAGGCGCCCAATTCGGCGCCCAATTAATCCGGCGGCGCTGTTGTGGCGCGCGGAGGAGAGCGTGACACCAGAGTCCAGACGTGCCTCATCACCGTTTCATATGCTCCTGGTACTCCTGGCTGCTGATCCCAGCACTGGCTCGCTTCCGAGTTGGTACACCTCTAACCGCATCCATGCCCACACGCGGCTCACGATCAGCAAATACTGCCGTGAAGACAGCGGCGGTTTGTGGGCGTGTGATCCAATCTTTGACCATGCGGGTGCTGCATTTGCCGCCCTCAAGGTGCCGGTGTACGTGAGGCACACGCACACAGGCCGGGATGGCCCTTGGTGGCCCTCCACGACCGATCCGCCAGAAAGCTGGCATCCGCTCGTGCAGGCGACAAATCGGTCGCTTCCCAACGAGTTCCTGGCCGAGGCTGCCACGGCAGGCGTCAAGGTGATTGCCTATCACTACATGAAGACGTCAAACTTCTATGCCAAGGCGCAGCCCTCTTGGACCAATCAGTGGCCCAACGGCTCCGTGATCATGTGGCCGCGCGGCCCGGGCATGTCCGCGTGCGAGCGCGCCTGGCAGGACACCTTCATCGCGCAAGTGGTGCAGCTTGCGCAGATGGGGTTTGAGGCATTCTACTTTGATGAGTACCCGGCTGAGATTGGCGGTGACTGGAGCCCAGCGTGTCGCGCGCGATTTCGGGCCACGTACGGCGAGGAGATGCCGACCGCGCACACGGAGGTGACGGAGAAGCAGGGCACCCATCCGCTAGCCGCCGACCGTCGCATCCTGGCGATGATGTCCAACGTGACCGAGGAGTACTTTGAACGATTGGCGGCGGCGGTGGAGCGCGCTCGGCCCAGCTCAGCGGCCCTCGTGAGCGTCTTCCGCGTGCCCGTCGCGGACAATGGACTGTATGAGACGACGCGCCTCATGCGCCCGACGAATGTGGTGGCGAAGAGCGAGGACCACATCCCTCTGAACATCAAGCCGCCGCCGTCGACCGACACCTTCGACGACGACGTGATGAAAGCGTTTGGGCTCGCTCTCGTGAGAGATGCGGCCACAGACGCGGTCGCCGGCCTCAGCCGCCCCGCGCACATCTGGCTCCCTGCTCTGAACCGCTCGCAGGACGCGACGTGCGCATCGACAACGTGCGTCGCCTACGGCGCCATCGCGAATCCCGACCACCACGAGAAGGACGTCCCCAACCACAAGCTGTACGACGAAACGTACGCCCTCGCCGCCAACCTCAGCGCCGCGTGGACACGCTTTGAGCCCCTCGTGCCACTCGCCTACGCTTCGGTGCTCTTCAGCGAATCCGCGCGCAACCAGCACATGCCAGCCGACGCCCCGAGCGCGTGGGCGCACGTGCTCTTCCCCAGCTTGGGGGCGTGGCATGCGCTGGTGCGCGCGCGGCGGCCAGCCAAGCTGCTCGTCGACTATCAGCTGCTCGAGTGGCCGGCCGCGCGGCTGGTCGCCTTGCACCCGAGTCTAATAACGCCTCCGCAGGCGGCGCTCACTCAAGAGGCGCGCCTTGCCATCGCCGCCTACGTCGCCGCGGGAGGCCAGCTCGTCGAGGCCTCGGACGACCCCGGCTGGGGCTCGGCGGCTGCTCGTGTCGCGCTGGAGGCGAGCTTGCTCGCGGCGGTCGACGCTGCCTCGGCCGAGCCGCCTCGCGCGCGTCTTCTCGGCGCGGAGGACAGCGCGGCGCACCTGGTGGCGTACACGAGCGGCCGGGAGGGCCTCCTCCTCTTCGTGCTCAACAACTTTACCGGCTGCTTTGGGGGCTCGACCGCTCCAGCGCCGGCGCCGCTCTCGGGGCTGTCAATCGAGTTCCGCCTGCCGCCGACGGCGTTCCCGGAGCGCGCGATGGACGCGATCACCGGCACGAAGCTGCGACTAGATCCACAGAGCGCGGCCGCCGCACCGGGAGCGAGCGTGTGGCGCGTGCCGCTTCCGCCGATCGCGATGGCAGCGGCGGTCACAATCGACATTCGCACTGAGCTTGGCCCCTTGAGCTTGGCCCCTAAAGCTGATGCTGGCGAGTAAGCGAGTCAGTTCTCGAGCAGGCGGCAGCGGTGGCGGAAGTATGGCGCGCAGGTGGGGGTATCGCGGGTGCAGGGCCGCGGGGAGCGGATGCGTCATTCGCGGCGGGGCGTCCTGTGCGTTTGCCACATCCAAGTTTCGTGAACCAAGTTTCGCGGGTGCGGCCTTTAAGGCAAACGCACTGTCGTCCCGCCTGATGAGCCATGCGCAATGCCTGAAATCGCTAGCTTGGCCTGAGTGACTCCGGCTGGGCGCATGGCGCTGGCCAGCAAGGAGAGCGCATCGCCTCTCGTGCTTACCCACGCCAAAATTGGGACCATCGCGAGGATCGAGGCTCTTCGATTTCACCGACGCGAGGTGTCCGCTCTCCAAGGCCCGGTGTGCGGGGTGCGCGTGGGTGCGGGTCGAGGACCCGCGGCCGCGCGGAGAGAAAAGGGGAGACAAAGGCGCGACGGCTTTACGGTATTACTACGTAGGGGTGGGAGATATCAAGATATGCGACGGTGTATCAGTCGCCTTAGCCACCGTCGCATATCCACGCTGGTATGGTGGGGGGTGGGGCGGGGGCAACCCTCTCCCCTGCCCTCGCAACTCCACTAAGACAGTGAGAGGCAGGAGCCACACGGCATTCATTCCAAGTGCAAGGCCCAGTGCGGCCTTACTTATTCGCCAGGCTCTCAAGGCGTCGGTACTGTACACATTCTCCTTCTGCGTTGCACACGCCTGCCGGGCCACCTTGCAAATTCACCGCATCGTAAAAGACGTAGGACCCATCTCCGCCCCATGAATTCTCAGATTGCGTTTTGAAAGTACCGGTACCCGGGTATAGCCAAAAGCGCTGAAGTTCAAGGACTTCGGCACTCGACGCGTGAATTTGCTGCAATGCCTCGCGCTCGTAAGCCCGTCGGCGATCCTGCGGGGGCACCGCTGCTTGGGCAGCGCGTCGTGCTCGGCGGCCTCTCTTCCCGCCCCGAGCTCAACGGGCAGCGGGGCGTGGCGGGGAGCTTCGAGGGCGGGCGGTACGCGGTGGCGCTCGAGGGAGGCGGCGAGAGCGTGCGGGTGCGGCCCGGTAATCTGTCGCCGGCGGCGGCGGAGCGGGCGTCGAGCGGTGCCGCGGCAGCCCCCGATGCGGTCATCGCAGCGGCTGAGCTAGGCGAGGAGGAGGCGGTGCTGGAGTGGCTCGAGGGCGGCGGGCGGGTCGACGCGACGTACGAGACAGGGGAGACTAGCGGCATCACGCTGCTGATGTGCGCCGCCTTGTACGGCCACGAGCGGGTGGTCGAGCTGCTGATACAGCACGGCGCAAAGGTCAGCCTGCAGGACAGCAACGGCAACACCGCGCTGATGGCCGCCGCCCTCTTCGACCACTCCGCCGTCGTGCGGCGCTTGCTGCGGGCGGGCGCAGACACCGCGGCGCGCAGTGCGAACGGCAAGACGGCGCTGCAGCTTGCCAAGGAGGAGGGCCACGCCGAGTGCGTCGAGGCGTTCCGGCAGCACGTCCAGGAGTCGGTCGTGGCGGGACGGCCCGCGGCGACGGCAGCGATGTACGCCGCCCTCCTCAACCACTCCGCCGTCGTGCGGCGCTTGCTGCGGGCGGGCGCAGACGCGGCGCGCACTGTTGACGGCAAGACGGCGCTTCAGTTGGCCCAGGAGCGGGGCCACGCCGAGTGCGTGCGCGCCCTCGAGGAGCGCTCGTCGACCGCAGCAGAGGCGGAGGGGGAGACGTCGGGCGCAGAATCAGCCGAACAGGCCGCGGCGGCCGCACGCGAGGTGGCAGCGGCAGCGGAGGCGGCGGTGGCGCGCGATACTGCCGAGGCGGCGCTGCGCGAGGTGGTTGAGGCGTGCGAGCGAGGCGACGCCGATCTCGAGGCGCTCAGGGCGGCGATCAACGCGAACACCGAAGCCGCCGACGGCTCGGAGGCGCTGCGGGCGGCGCAGCGGCTGCGCGACGATCTGGCGGAGCGAAAGGTCCGCGAGGCCAGGGCGCTGAAGCGGCAGCGGCAGAAGGAGGAGAAGGCGGCGGCGAGGCAGGAGGCGGCGGCGGCGCGGGCGGCGGAGGAGGAGGCGCGGGCGGCGGACGAGGCGCGGGCGGCTGAGGCAGCTGCGGCGGCGCGGGCGGCGCGGGCATCGGAGGAGGCGGATGAGGCGGCGCGGGCGGCGGAGGAGGCGGAGGCGGCGTCGCGGGCAAGGGAGGAGGCGGAGGCGAGGGCAAGGGAGGAGGCAGAGGCGAGGGCGAGGGAGGAGGCGGCAAGGGAGAGGGAGGAGGCGAGGATGAGGGCGGAGGCGGCGGAGGCAGCGGCGGAGGCGGCGGCTGTAGAGGCGGCAGTGGCGGCCGTGGCGGCGGCGGAGGCTCAAGAGGCGGCGGCAGCGGAGGCGGCGGCAGCGGCAGCGGCACCTGCGGCAGCGTCGGCGGCGGCGACTGTCGCCGCCCTCGCCGCCGCCGCCGCGCCGCCCGCTGCCGTCCCTCTCGACGAGCTCATCGCGGCGACCGACGGTTTTGCCGAGGCGTGCAAGGTGGGCGAGGGAGGTTTCGGGCGCGTCTACCGCTGCGACGCGCTGCCGTCGCTCCCGCGCGTCGCTTGCGGGTTCGCCGTCAAGACGGCGCTGGTCGGTGTCGGCGCCCAAGGCCTCGCCGAGCTGCAGAGCGAGGTGCGCACGCTCAGCGCGGCGTGCCACCCGACCTTGCTTCCTCTTCTCGGCGCTTGCCTGGCGCCGGCGAGAGCGTGCCTCGTCTACCCCCTCTGCCGCGGCGGCAGCCTCGAGGACCGCCTCTACCGCTCGCCAGCCGCGCTGCAGCGTCTCCGCATGCTCGGTTTCGAGACGCCGCCTCCGCCGCTCTCCTCCACCGCACGGCTCCGCGTGCTGCGCGACGCCGCGAGCGCGCTGCATTACTTGCACACGCTCTCGCCGATGATCCTGCACCGCGACGTCTCGGCGGGCAACATCCTGCTCGACGAGCGCGGCAACGGCTACCTCGCCGACGTGGGCCTCGCGCGCGCGGCAGAGGCGACGGCCGGCGGCAGCCAACAGGTGTCGCACCTGTCGACGCAGCGTATCTTCGGTAAGCCTGGCTACATGGACCCGATCATCTCGCTGGATGGCCAGGCTTCTCAGTTGACTGACGGTTTCGCGCTCGGCATCACGCTGCTCGTCAGCCTGACCGGCCGCGGCGCTCTTGGCTTGCTCAACGCGTGCGACGATGCGCTGGAGGAGCCCGACACGGCGGAGAGCATCGCGGCGGCCGACGCGGGCTGGTCGGCGGCGCAGGCCGAGGAGCTGACGCGGCTGGTGGTTGGGCTGGCTCTCGTGAGGAAGAAGAAGCGGATGCCGCTCGCAGAGGCGCTGCCGCGGCTGGAGGCGCTAGTCGAAGCGGCGGGGGAGGTGGAGGAGACGGCTGGGGCCGAGGAGCGCCTGTGTGACCTCTGCTACGACGCGCCGCGTTCGGTCCGCTTCGCGTGCGGCCACGCGCTGTATTGCGAGACATGTGCGTCGCGCGTGCTGGAGCGCGACACCAACTGCCCGGCCTGCCGCCAGCCGGCGCTGCCCATCGCCGCAACTGGGCGGCTGGTGGCGGAGCAGGCGACGTTTGTCCACCAGCCGCCCACTCGCACCGTGCCCCAGGCTCAGCCCGTGGGCGCCACGGCGGCGGTCGGTGGGCGGGGAGGGCGCGGTGGGCGCGGCGGGCGCGGCGGGCGCGGTGGGAGGGGTGGGCGGGGTGGGCGTGGGAGGCCACGGGACGAGGGGCGTGGCGCTGGTGGCTCGTAGCTGGTTTACAGTACGTCAACCGCAGGGTGTGTGCGGTGCGTGGGGAGCTGGAGGCTGAGTACACGGAAAATCGCCCTCACAGCTCACTGCACACTGGACCTGCTGCGTGCTGGGGAGATAGCTCTCACGTCTCAGACTCAGTCACCTGTCGTGCGCTAGAGCTAGTGTGGTAAAGTGCGAGAGCGACACTTGCTTGATGCTTGGCGACTGCGGGAAAACAGTGAGACTAGGTAAGGTAAGGTAAGGTAAATTTCTCCACACACACAAGTGGTGGGGCAAGGGGGGGCGACCCTCGCATCTCCACACCCGGACACGGGCAGGAGCCCCACGGCATTTTCAAAGTGCAAGCACTGGCCCGGTGCACGTGGGTGAGCAGCCTGCCCCTCCGCCCTCGTCGCCCGACAAACCAACTCCCGCACACACACAATCGCACTCTGGCCATCGAATGACTCCGAATGACTCACACTGTGTGTGCTAAGACAAAATCTCCGCAGACAGCCAAAACGGGCCGTGCCGCGTGGGGCGGTGTGAGGTGAAGCCACGCTACTCGCTACCAGCGCTCATCGGATGCTGCTTGGGAGTTCCATCTTCCTGTCGCGTTCAAGATCACCCTCTAAGCTTCTCGCAGGGGTCGCGCTTAGGCGGCTCCTATGTGTATCAAACTTCCTTGTGCACGAGCGCAGCCTCAGCGGCGGCGCGGGCGGGGGTAATACACACGGACCCGGTCAGGTCGCGTATCCGTTCGGAGTGCCGTTGTGCAGTGCTCGGCGCGGCGCGGTGACCGGCACCGGTGTGTGCCGCCCGCGGGCGGCGCTGGGGCGGTGCACGCGCGTGCCAGCGGCGTGGGCGGGGCGCGGGGGCTCGTGACCCGCGGACGTTTGAGCTTTGACACAACACGCGTGAAACATGGGGTTGGGGATCTCAAATCTCATGCGTCATGCTCAATGACTCATATGGTCGTAGCTATAAAAGCATTCAAAACTCATATCGTACAGACGCGCTCGCGCACCATGGAGGGTACCTCTCTTGGCTCTACACACACGCTTTTCCGCGTGTCCGATCTCCCTAGAGCGTGGTAGCTCCCACTCGGCCCCACACCGGTCACCGCACACGGCGGGCTGACGTACCGGCCCGCGGGGTGGGAATGCCAGATGGGTGCGGAACGACAGACACGGTCTACTGCGGCTGGCCGAAGCTCGCGATGTCGAACTTGAGCATGTTCTCGACGAAGGGGAGGCCGGCGTCGTTCGGCCCAAAGTACGACATCGGCTCGGCGGTCGCCTGCGCGATGCCGAGCGAGTCGAGGCCTGCAGAGGCGAGACGCGGCCGCGGGACGACGCGGTGAGTTGTGCCAAGCATGCCGCTGCGTATGGGCGGGTCGAGGGTTGGGGGGTCACCCCGTGTGTGGTGGGGTGGCGAACTTGTGGGGAGGCGCGCGCGCGCGAAATGTCTCGGAAGTGTCTCGGAAGTGTCTCGGAAGTGTCTCGGAAGTGGCCCTCTCACCCGGGACGATCAGGCCCTTGGAGGCGCAGATCAGGCCGAAGATGCCGAGCATGGCCGCACGCCCTACGGACAGGCTCCGAGAAGGCTCCACGACACTTCCGAGAAGCTTCCACTTGCGGCGGTGGAAGTGCTGCCTACGGGACAGGCTCCGAGAAGGCTCGACGATGGCTTGTCAGCACGGAGGGTGCGGGGCGCTGCCGCGGCGCGGGCCGGAGGCGGCGAGGGGGGAGGAGACGAGAGAGGAGGAAGCGAGGGAGGAGGCGGCGAGGAAGGAGGCGAGAGTGGAGGCGGTGAGGGAGGAGGCGGCAAGGGATGAGGCGGCAAGGGAGGAAGCGGCGGGCGGTTGTTGATCTCGACGTTGCGCCCGCGCGCCTTCTTCTCCTCCGAGTCACCCTCCAAGAAGCCGAAGGGGTCGTAGAGGTCGAGGGGGACCGGGTGCGGGATGTTGCCCTTCGCCCAGGGGTAGGGTCCAGGGGGGCAGGGTCCAGGGTTAGGGAGGCCAGAATTCAGGGGTTAGGCCCCAGGCCCAGGGGCCAGGGGGGGCTAGGGGGGCCAGGGG
>NW_005198167.1:142979-149088 GCF_000372725.1 Emiliania huxleyi CCMP1516 | reverse complement strand
CAACGGAGGGGAGCGGAACAATGTAAACGCGGGGGGAAGAGAAGATAAAAGGCAAAGGAAAGAAGAAAAATAAAAGGAAAGAGAAGAGGAAAAGAAGAAAAAAGAAGGGATGGAAGAAGAAAAGAGAGAACGAGGAAGAAGAAGAAAACAAGAGACACAGGGTAGGGGGTAGGGGGGCAGGGTGAGGGGTAGGGGCTAGGGCCGGTGCGGGATGGCTTCCCGAGGCGCGACGTTGGACGTGCCCCGCCAAAGGGCAGTGGAGGTGTCTCGGACGTGTCTCGGAAGTGTCTCGGACGTGTCTCGGACGTGTCTCGGAAGTGTCTCGGACGTGTCTCGGACGTGTCTCGGACGTGTCTCGGACGTGTCTCGGACGTGTCTCGGACGTGTCTCGGACGTGTCTCGGACGTGTCTCGGACGTGTCTAGGGAGTGTCTGGGAAGTGTCCTCTAGATGGCAGTGGAGCTGTTCGGACGTGTCTCTCCACACCTTGCCGCCGCCGGCCGCGTCCTTGAGCGACGGGTAGAAGCCAGGCTTGCCTGCGGACACGTCTCGCGCATGTCCTGGACAGGCCTTGGACGTGCCGCCGAGCGGCGGGGCCGACGGCGGGCGACTACATTGCGATCTCCCCACATCTCCCCACATCTCCCCACATCTCCCCACATCTCCCCACGTCTCCCCACGTCTCCCCACGTCTCCCCACATCTCCCCACGTCTCCCCACGTCTCCCCACGTCTCCCCACATCTCCCCACATCTCCCCACGTCTCCATATCTCCCCAAATCTCCCCAAATCTCCCCAAATCTCCCCCTATCGGCGTGCCTCCGCGCATGTAGTGCATCTCCATATCTCCCCAAATCTCCCCACCTCTCGCCACCTCTCCCCCTATCGGCGTGCCTCCGCGCATGTAGTGCGGCTCCATCGTCTCGCCAACAAACTCGAGCACGGCGATCGTGCCGAGGATCTGCAGGCCGGGGCGGAGCAGGGAGAGGGGCGAGGGGGCGGTGGTAGAGGCGGGCGGTGGTAGAGGCGGGCGGTGGTAGAGCCGGGCGGTGGTAGAGGCGGGCGGTGGTAGAGGCGGGCGGTGGTAGAGGCGGGCGGTGGTAGAGGCGGGCGGTGGTACGGCGGCGAGGAGAGAGGAGGCAGGCGAGGAGAGGGGAGGCAGGCGAGGAGAGGGGAGGCAGGCGAGCAGGCAGGCAGGCGAGGAGAGAGGAGGGGCGAGCGGCGAGGAGGGAGGCTCGGCAGTGCGGCGCACCTGCAGCTTTCCCGCCGTCGGCACGGCAGCCCACTGGTCGACTGGCGCGGGGATGGCCTATTCACAGCTAGAGGTGTGAAGAGACGCTGTTCACGGCCCACTGGTCGACCGGCGCGGGGATGGCCTATTCACAGCTAGAGGTGTGAAGAGACGCTGTTCACGGCCCACTGGTCGACTGGCGCGGGGATGGCCTATTCACAGCTAGAGGTGTGAAGAGACGCTGTTCACGGCCCACTGGTCGACTGGCGCGGGGATGGCCTATTCACAGCTAGAGGTGTGAAGAGACGCTGTTCACGGCCCACTGGTCGACTGGCGCGGGTGTAGGGCGGCAGCATTCGGACGTGTCTCGTCCGAGAGCGGGCGTAGCGAGGAGAGAGAGGCTGTAGGGAGGAGAGAGAGCAAGCAGGGAGGGGAGAGAGGCGGCAGGGAGGAGAGAGAGGCTGCAGGGAAGAGAGGCAGCAGGGAGGAGAGAGAGGCGAAGGGAGGAAGAGGCAGCAGGGAGGCATCAACCGACAGGTCTCCGTAAGAGAGGGCGGTCGCGGCGTCGCCGAGGATGCCGCCCTTGATGTCCCACGGGAAGTGGATCCCGTTCGACTCTGCGACACGGGCGGACGGCTCGAGCCGGGCGGGGGCGGCGACGGCGGAGGACCGTGCGGACGTGGCGGGTCGTGATGGGCGGGGAGCGGCACGCGCGGACGCAGAAGCCGACAAAGGCGGCCATCGCCACGCGGCCGTGCTTGATCTCGGCGTGGCGGAGCCAGCCGACGGTCGCGTCGTTGCCCTCCGACCAGAAGTCCTTGTCGGCCAGCTTGAGAGGGTCCCAGAAGCCCATCGGGATCTGCGGCAGAGGAGCAGCGGGATCGGCGGAGGCGGGGAGAGGAGGCGGCGGGTGCGATGGCGGTGGCGGCGGTGGCGTCGGTGGGGACGCAGGCGGAGGTGACGGAGGAGGCGGCGACGGTGGCGGCGGAGGTGGCGATGGAGGGTGAGATTGGAGCAGCGAGGGATTGTGCGTTGGCGGTGTGTGTGCGGTGGGCTGCGTGTGCTTTGCAGGCTTGGCGGCGGCGCAGCACGCGGCGTGATGATACCTGCTGCTCCTCAGCCAGAGCAATAAGCGTATCCTTGCCGGTGGCCTTCGCCATCATCGAGATGGATGGCGAGCCGCGGGGCGGCGCGACGCCGTGGGCCAGGCCGAGAGCGGAGGTAGAGAGCGACAGTGCGGCCATTTTTGTGGCGATGAGGTCTGCAAGGGGGTAATTAGGGGGGGACCCTGAAGATTTAGTGGTCTGATGGGGGGCGGACAGAGTGTCCGATTTGAGGTCTGTAATGAGGCTGTGCAGAAACCAGAAAGAAGAATCTTCTGCATTCACTTCCTGTGAGCTCTGTGTCTTGATTTGCCAACAAACAATATACCTGCACTTCCTAGAACATAATTTGGGAGAGAGAGAGATTTTTAGCAATACCAACAATTGTTTGTAATTTGTTTGTAATTTGGGCACCCCGGCCGAAAATCATCGCAAACCCTGTCAGCAGTCCTCCTCCCTCAAACCTGCGGACGACTGATCAGTGAAGTGACCGACCCTAGTTCGCCGCATTGTAGGCAGCGCCACGCATTCCAGGCATTCCCTCCCTTCGACTTGAAGAGCTGGAAGGTCGTAGCGACGGCCGATCCAGCAGTCGTCTGCGACATGGCAGTGCAAAAATCTCCAGCATAAGCTCGTCGTCCTCCTCAGCATAGCTCCCTCCTCCCACCATGTCGCCTCTCGACTCCGCTCCATCAAGCCCACTCCGCCCACTGCTCCCCGCTGCCTCGCTATCGCCTCCCCTCTCCACTTCCATCTGAACTTCCTCTCTCTGCTCGCCACTGACCGACTGATTGACCGACTGACTCAAGTACACACACACACACACACACACACACACTCGGGGTGGGAGAAGGACAGGGTCCCCACCTGCACAAGCAGGATCTTGTAAGGACGATCAGGGACAGAAAGAAAGAAAGAAAACAGACAAACCCAGACGAGGGATGGGGGAGGAGGACAGGGTCCCGACGACAGGGACACTTGGACTGCAGTCAGAGAACAAAGTTTTTTCTCCCTCGGCCTGCCGCCGCTCTCTGCCCTCTCGGCGGCCGCCACAGCGAGCACCCACCCGCAGCCCGGGGCCACGCGGCCGGGCACCAGGCCTTCGATGGCGGCTTCGCCCGCCATCGACCTGCGAGAGCCGCTCGCGGCTCTGTTCAAGCGCGCGGGAGTCGCCGACATCCTCTACCGCAGGTATGAGGGGCGGCTCGCGGAGCTGGGCGTTGGCGATGCCGGCGACCTCCTCGAGGAGGTCGCTGAGAAGGGCATCGGCTCGCTCGACATCCACGACCGCCAGGCGGAGAAGCTCCGCCGAGCTCTTCTCGGCCCGCGGGGCTGGGGGGACGCAGCTGCGGTCTTGGCATCCCTCAGCGGCTTGTCGCTGGGCGACACCCCGGCTGGGGTGGCGGCTGGCGATCAGGCGGCTGGTGGCGGGGCAGCGGCTGGCGGCGCGGGCCGCGGCGGCGCGCGCCCCGAAGAGGCGGACGGCGGTGCCTGCGACGCGCAGGCCGCTGAAGGTGGGTCCGGAGGTGGGACCGAGGGATCCAGTTTGGACCCCTTGGAGCCCGCGCTGCCGGAGAGCGGCGATGGGACGATTGCCGCCGAGGGGGGGGAGGAGGAGGTCGAGGACGGGCGGAAGGCGCCGCGGCGCCGCCGAGGGCGGCGCGGCCGTGGCGCCAGGGGTCGCGGGGGGGGGCTCGAGAAGGTGCCCGACACCGCGGCGGGTTTGGCTGCTGAGCGGCCCAACCAAGTGGAGGAGGTTTCCACCGGCGGCGCGGCGCCGGCGGAGGGGGAGGAGAGCGGCGCCGTGTCGCCCGATTGTTCCCGAGAGGTCCACACGGCCTCCCTTCTTGAAGGTGAGGCCTCCATGACCGCCCGCATTGAGTCGCGCGACCTCGAGTCGCGCGCAGCAGGCGCTCAGGATTCTTCTCTTTCCAGTGCCGACCATCCGGAACATGAAAGCTGGCGGCGCCGCGGCGGGGCGGCGTGGTGGCGGGCGCATTGGGCGCAGCTGAACGTCGGGCAGTGGCTCGGCGTCGTCGAGCCGTGCTGCCTCTGCGGGCGGCCCGGGTCGGCGGGCGAGTTGTGGCGGGCGGGCGCGTGGCGGTGGGCTAACTCGACAGGCCGCTGCGCGGCGCCCTATCTCGCCACCACTGACGATCGGTGGGGGGTGCCTGGCCTGCGCCAGGCATACGTCGCGCATGGCATGTGCGGCGGGCTCTGCCAAGGATGGGGCTGCTGCGAGGCGCGGGGCGTGGCGCAGCCGCAGGATGGGAGCGGCGAGGCGCGAGGCGAGGGCGAGGGCGAGGGCGAGCTAAGCTCGGACGGCGACTCGGACCGGTCTGCGGGAGACCCTGTGTGGGGCTCGGCGGCGCTGGAGGACGAGTGGCGCGCCGCGTCTCTCGCGAGGCAGGCGGTAGGCGACGCGGCGTACGCCGCGGCGCATGCTGCTGGCGCTTCGCGGGCTGAGGCGTGCGACGCCGCCGTGAGGGCGGTGAGGTTGGACGAGGTTGAGGCTCAGTCCTCGTTCCTCGGGCGCGCTGGGTGGTACGGCTCCGGCCGTGATGGCGGCGGGGAGGGGGAGGGGGCGACGGCCGCACGGAATCCCCGCCGGCGGGGGGCGAGGGCGCGGGCGAAGGAGGAGGAGCCAGAGCCCGGGGAGGATTGGGAGGGGGAGGAGCGGCCGGAGGAGTACGCCGGCCTCTTTGACGACCCGTAAGGGGCCGTCGCCTGCTGTGCCATTTGTAGTGCCAGTCCGAGCCAGTCTGCTGTGAGAGGGGCTTCTATAGTAAAATTCTCCCTCGTGTGCTCGCCGATCTGCCCAAGCTTCTCAAGCTCACCATCATTCCAGCATTTCCATGAGCCTCCTGCTCGGGTTGTACAGCGCCCCGTCGCTCGGGCTGGGCGGCGCGCGCACCGCGTGCGCCACGTCGCGTGCGCACGCGTGCATGCAGCAGCAGCAGCAGCCGGGTCCTCCGTACGCCGGGCCGCGGTCCACACCGCTTCTGGACACCGTCTCGACGCCCAACGACCTCAAGGGCTTCTCGCTGGCGGAGCTCAAGCAGCTGTCGCATGAGCTGCGGTGGGAGACCATCAACGCCGTCTCCAAAACCGGAGGCCACCTCGGCTCCTCGCTCGGAGTCGTCGAGCTCACCGTCGCGCTGCACTACGTCTTCAACACGCCGGCCGACCCGGTGATCTGGGACGTGTCGCACCAGGCGCGCGCCCCGCCCTCGCCTGGCCGCGAGGCGGCGGCGCTGCACCTGCACTGCTCCACCGCCCCGTCCGCTTCGGACCCGACGCGCCCTCGCGCTGCAGCCCACCGCGCGCGTGCCAGCAGCGACCTTTGATCCGGCCCTGTGATCCGGCCTGTCGGGAAGTGCCCTCTCTGCCTCACCGCTGGCGCCTGTGCGCCCCTGCAGGTGTACCCGCACAAGATCCTGACGGGTCGGCGCGAGCGCATGCCCACCCTCCGGCAGGCCGGCGGGCTCAGCGGCTTTGCCAAGCGGTCAGAGTCGGTACGCAGTGACTCTGACCCACTCCCTCTGCCGACGCCTTGCCCCGCCCTCTGATCTGCAAACCTCCGTCGGAGGCGTTGCCCGCGCTCCTCCCACCCGCCCGCCGCGACGCCGCGGCACCCCTGCTCGGGCCTGGCCGCCGCCGACCGCCACGCCGGCCGCGCCGCCCTGCCCGCTGCTCCCCCCCCGCCCCCTCCCTGCGACACGCGCAAAGCCACCCGCATGCCCTTCCACCGCCTGCCCCACACGGCGACAGTCGCAC
>NW_005198167.1:37696-142879 GCF_000372725.1 Emiliania huxleyi CCMP1516 | reverse complement strand
AGCAGGCCATCCTTGGCGCGGGCGGCCTTGCCGCCCTCGTTGCAGCTGGCACCGCCCACCCCCCTTGCCACGCCCGCGTCTCTGTGTCTGTTCGCCACTTGCTTGGCGACCTCGGCGCCTTCGCCCTCACCGCTCCAGCGCCTCCACCGCCACCGCCGCCAGCAGCGGTGGCGCCGCTTCCCACTGCTGCTGAGCTCGCTGAGGCTGAGCGGGCGCGCCAGCGCGCCGAGCAGCGGGCGCAGCAGGAGCAGGCGCAGCGGGAGGAGGCGGAGCGGCGCGCGCGGGCCTCCCAGCAGGGCCAGCACGGGCTTCAGCAACAGCTGACTGCTGCCCAGCAGACGCATGCGCGACTTCGGGCAGAAAATGCGCAGCTGAGCGCCGCGTCCCAGTCGGCGAGGACGTCCGCCATCGACAGGCTTGTCGATACGGTCGACAGCAGCTCGCCTGGCGGCACCGTGCTGTCCGTGGCTGCTGGACCGCTCGCCCACTTCAACAGCCAATACCAGAGTGCGCGCCGGCGCTGCTACTCTGGCCTCGATATTTGGCCTGCGGTGGCACCGCCTTCACCATTTGGCACAGAGGTGACGATGCTTCGCGAGCTGTGGGCTAAGGGCGGGCGGGGCCGCCGGGCGGGCCCCATTCAGGAGAAGCTGCCGATGGGTTTCACGCTGACGCGCATCGAGGCGATCGACGTGCCGGCTAGCGACCGCCAGGCCTTTTACAACCTCGTCGAGCAGATGGATTCGCGCCGCTCCTCGGGCGCCACCCCGGGACCCTTCAACCCGAACTACCCGAGCGGCGACCGCACGGGCGAGAAGGCAGCAGTGTTCGCCCAGCTCCGCGCGCGCTTCCTTCCTCGCGACAAGCTGCAGAACCAGAACATCATGCTCGCGCTGCACGGCTGCTCGCACGCGGTCGCTGACAACGTGTGCAAGAATGGCTTCGCTGTCGTGCCCTACCGCGACGAGCCATGGTTTGGCCGCGGACTGTACATGACCACCTACGCCGAGTACGCCTGCCGCTACGCCACGGGCGAGTTCAAGTCGCAGCGCAACCCGCCAAACTCCGCCGGCGAGCACGTCCTCATCGCCGCGTTCGTCGCTCCTGGGATGGTGTACCCGGTGAGCCGCACGCCCGACTACGCGCGACCCAGCAATCTGACGAGCAAGAGCAAGCTCAAAGATCGAGCGCTGCAACCGCAGTTCAACTCGCACTACGCGTTCGTCTCGGCGGCGCACAACTACGAGTGCATGGACGGCGCGCGCGACGGGACCGTCATGGACTATGACGAGCTCGTGTGCGAAACACCGCAGCAGGCGCTTCCCGCGTACCGCCTGTACTTCCGCGCGCCCTGATCCGGCGGCGAGCGCGGACCCTAGTCCAACGAGGACCCTAGTCCAATGACCAACGTCAGTCAGTACAGTATTGTCAGTAGGTCTTGGGCCAACTCCAAGTAGTTACCGCAAATTCGTATAATTAATTGTGGGTACAAGCGTAAGCGGTAAGGAAGTTGTGAAATTGTTAGAATTCTTTCGGCCAGTCCGCGCGCCTGTGTCGAGCCTGTCTGCTGTGAGAGAGAGTTGTGTTCCGTACTGACGTAAAAAGGATTGCTTTTTCTTTGCGCAGCCGCAGGTTTGAGCCGGTCGGGTCTCGGGTGGAGACTACGCGGTGTACCAACCACTACCAGTCTCGGGTGGAGACTACGCGGTGTACAAAGGTCCCGATCCCCCCAGATAGGCTTCACCACATGCTAGTGCACGCCCCCCCCCCCTGGAAGCGATGTCCGCCTGCTCCAGAGACAGACACAGACGCAGACAGACAGAAAATGACTGACCCGAGACAGATAGACAGAGTAACATGGGTCACAGCTCGCGCGATCCTCGTCCGATGCTTTCCCGGTGCTAGATCTAAATTGCTTTCACCGACCGCTCCGACCGCTCCGCGAGAATCTTCACCGCTCCGCGAGAATCTCGTTCCACCTGGCGACGTTCTCGGGGTGCTCCTTGTTGACGAGTTTGCTCTTCAGATGCGGCGGCACGTTGTCGCCGAAGCGGTGCGTGGTGTGCGTTCCGTCCCAGGAGAGGTGCCAGTTGTTGACGCCCCAGAGCCCAGTTGCGACCCAGCCCGAGCCGACACCCGACGACACTCGACAGGACACCACACGGCACACGCACCCACATCGTCGACGTCGTTCGTCGCAGCTCGCACAGTCCTCGTCAGCAGAGTGCCCCAGAATCTCGAGTCGCACGGGTCACGGGCACGCGATTTCCCCTCTCTCATCTGTCAGCGGCTCGGATCCCCTTGAGCGCCCCTTGACTGCCGCTGCCCAGCAGCTCACCCACTGCGCCCGGCCAAAACGCGGGGCTGCGGAGCGGCTCCGACGGCGTGAAAGCGTTGTGCCAGCCCCGCGGCGCCAGCGGTGCCACTCCTCTCACCCACGCATCGTCCGCACAGCCGGAGCCGCCGCCATCGGCGCCGCCATCGGCGCCGCCGTCCGCCCCTGCACGCCCTTGCCCGAGCAGCCCGGCCGAGGGAAGCTCGAGCGCTGCCGCGTGCAGGAACATGCGGTAGGAGCGCCGGTCGGCGCCGTACGTGACGTCGCCGACGATGGGGTGGCCGATGTGCGCCATGTGCAGCCGCAACTGGTGGCGCCGCCCCGTGAGCGGCGTCAGCCACAGCAGCGACGCTTCCTTCCCTCGGTGCGGCGGCAGCACGAGCCTACTGTGTGAATTCGCGGAGCGAAGAAAATTTTATACGGAATACGTCCATTTGGGGGCCTCGTTTGGAATACGGCCTTTTTGGAGGTCATTTGGAATACGTGGAATACGTATTCACACAGTAGGAGCACGAGCCTTCCGCGCGCAGCGACGGTCGCCGTCGTCGTGGCCGCCTAAGGGGAGGTCAGGTAGGCGTCTCCCCCCACACACGAGGTGGTGGGGCAAGGGCCAGGCTAGTCCCTCGCATCTCCACGCCTGAACACGGGCAGGAGCCGGCACGGCGTTCGTGCAAGGCCCGGTGCACGTGCAGAGTGAGCAGCCTGGGACCCTGTCTGTGCTATTGTGTCTGCGTGTCTGTGCTGTCGTGCGATTCGGGCCCGGGGTTGTGCTTTTGTGTGAGCAGCCTGCCCCTCCCTCGTCCATCCCGTACACTGCCGCGCCTTGCCCCAGGAAGCCTTCGTGACGGACTGACGGAACTTGCGGGCCGTCACCGCGATGCGCGCTGAGATGTTGCGCTCCTCCCACGCCGGATGGCCAAAAACAAGGGCGGCGTACAGCTTCCGCACCTGCCCCGAGAGATACGGCCGAGCTGTCCGAGATGCAGCCGAGATACGACAAAGGCGGCGTAGCATCCGCGCCTTCCGCGCCTCGAAGAGACGGCCGACTTCGCGCGCCGCGCCCTCGGACTTTGCACAAGCGACCACGCCGCTAGTGGCGTAGTCGAGGTTGTGGCAGACGCGGGTGGTGCCGGCGGCGGTCATGACGGACGGGTGCGTCCCCACGAGCCACTCGTGCAGCGACGGCTCGTCGGGCGAGTCGGCGCCAGCTGGCCTAGAGACACACACTTCCTAAACACCTCCCAGACGCTTCCCAGACACTGCCTCGCGAGTCGGCGCTGGCCTCGACGGCGCCGACATACGCACCTAAGGTGACCGAAGGACGGCGCGAGCTATTGTGTAAGGTGGGCGTCTGTCTCCTCATTCTTGCTGGCATGTGGAGAGCCGGGCGCTCGACGGTATCGGCATGTGGAGTGCGCTCCTGGAAGGGCTTGTGCACGAGGAGGAGCTGCTCGTCTTCGTGCACAGCGCCGAAGTCGAGCTCGAGGAGCTCCTATCTCGGACGAGCTCGGGGTGAGCTCGGCGCAGCCTCACAGCCTCGGCGGAGCGAGAGCTCGGTGCCGGCTGCTCCGAGATCAGCGCGACCGCCTCTCGCCGCGTGAGCACATCGGACCTCACGGCATGGAGCAGCGCCTGAGGAGACGTGCGCTCCGAACTGAGCCGGCGTCAACTTGGTCCGAACTGAGCCGGCGTCGAGAGAGGTTGGCGACCATATAGGGTTTGTTGGTCGCATGGTCGCTGGTCGTATGTTGTGTGTGCTCGTGCGGCTGCTTGCGCCTCGAGCCGGGTGGCGGCGCCTTGCGGGTCATAGGAAAGGTCCACGCAATGCTGGAGGAGGGCCGTGTTTTGCTCGGTTGTCGATCCGAGCTGCTGCAGCTGCGTGTGCATGCGCTGCTGGACCTCGCGAGCGGGGCGGCACAGGAGCATCGGCGTGAAATCTCGTGCGCGTGGTTCACAGCCTCTCTCGAGGTTCTCGAGGTGGATATCCTTTGGCCGCGTTGGGTAGCGAGGATTGGTGTGACGCGATCCACGCAGGCGTGGTTTCTGACGGCCGACCGTCAGTGCACGGAGTTGCCCCTTCTCCGACTGCAAAAAAACAAACAAACAGAACGTTTTGTTTGTCAAACAGTAACTCCCGACAGAGACTGCCCACGCACGATTCACACAACAGGCAAAGCGCGGACGACGGCTTCTAATAGAAGCCGTCGTCCTCACAGAAGCCGTCGTCGGATTCGCAGTCAAAAGGCGGATGGTCGAATCCGCGAGCACCGTGGTGCTCGCCGAGAGGACCATCCCCATCATCTTCCGACTCCATCCCCTCCGCTCCCCCCCCCGTCGCTCCCGCCGTGCCCCCCGCCGGCGTTCGTGGCGGGACTTCCCGCCCCCTCCCCCGCCAGCACCGCTCCGCAACTAGCGCCGCAGAGCGAGCAACGAGAAAGAAAGTCTGAGCGCTGCGTTTCTTTTTCTAGCGATTTCTTCCACAGCGGATCGTTCCCAACTCATCTTGGAGCACTTGGACTGCGGTCATTAACCGCACGCCCAGGGCCGGGGAGCTAAGAAGCGCACCCAGCGGGGACATTGTTCGCGCGAGCGATGTCCACCCCGCCGCGCCGCCGCTCGCGCCGCCTCGCCTCCGCCTCCGCCGCCGCTCCCTCGCCAAGCACGCCGCCGCCCGTCCGCCTCCTCGATCTCCCCACGGAGCTCCTCGCGCGCGCCCTCTCTCGCTGCGACCCCTCCGACATCGCTCGCGTCGCGGCCGTCTCGCTGCTCTTCCACGCCTCACTCGCGCTGGAGGGCATCCGCTTGTGGGCGCAAGAGCGCGGCTTCGAGCTGCCGGCGCAGCCCGAGGGCGAGGGCTGCGCCGTGCGGTGGCTGTGCTTCGCTGCGCTGCTCTGCGAGTCCAACTCGCCGGCGAGGGCGGCAGCAGGCCAACGGCACAGCCTCTTCATCGACGGCGAGGGGCGGCTCTCGTCGTGCGGCTCGGCTTTGAGCTGGACGCCAGGGCTACTCGGGCACGGCGAGGGCGTGACGCGGCTCAACACGCCGACACGCCTCCTGTCGACGCTGGGTGAGCGCGCTGTGAGCGTGGCGGCTGGAGGATACCACAGCCTCGCCCTCGCCGCCGGGGGTAGCGTCTGGAGCTGGGGCTATGGAGGCGAACTGGGCCACGGCGATGAGCAGAACCAGCTGCTACCCAAGAAGGTCGAGGCCATGGCTGGCCAGCGCGTCGTCGCTGTGTCGGCTGGAGTCGGGTACAGCCTCGCCCTCACCTCCGACGGAGCTGTCTGGAGCTGGGGCGATGGAGACTTCAGCCGGTTGGGCCACGGCGACGAGCAGGACCAGCTGCTGCCCAAGAAGATCGAGGCCTTGGCTGACCAGCGCGTCGTCGCTGTGTCGGCGGGATTCACCCACAGCATCGCCCTCACCGCCGACGGCGCTGTCTGGAGCTGGGGCCGTGGAAACTTTGGCAGGCTGGGCCACGGCGACCGGCAGAACCAGCCGCTACCCAAGAAGATCGAGGCCTTCGCTGGGCGGCGCGTCGTCGCTGTGTCGGCGGGAGGGACGCACAGCTGCGCCCTCGCCGCCGACGGCAGTGTCTGGAGCTGGGGCAATGGAGCCTATGGCCGGTTAGGCCACGGCGACGAGCAGAACCAGCTGCTGCCCAAGAAGGTCGAGGCGTTGGCTGGCCTGCGCGTCGTCGCTGTGTCGGCTGGAACCGCGCACAGCATCGCCCTCGCCGCCGACGGCGCCGTCTGGAGCTGGGGCTGGGGAGACTCAGGCCGGTTGGGCCACGGCGACCAGCAGAGCCAGCTGCTGCCCAAGAAGATCGAGGCCTTGGCTGACCAGCGCGTCGTCGCTATGTCGGCTGGAGCATACCACAACATCGCCACCACCGCCGACGGCGCTGTCTTCACGTGGGGCAAGGGCGAGGACGGCTGCCTAGGCCACGGAGAGGACCTGTCGAACCAGCTGCTGCCCAAGAAGGTCGAGGTGTGTCTGGGAGTCTGTGGGCGGTGAGAACAGGCGTGGAGGGTGTGTGTGCTTGTCCGCGATTGGGAGGGCACTTGTGACGAGGCAGGGTAGGCGAGTGGCAGTCGCTGGTGCGGACTTGCTAAGTCGTGTGTGCTCCTTGTTTTGCTTGCTAATACTGGCGGCTCTGGCGTGGCCTAAAAGTTTCACAGATCGGAAGAGAGTTGTCCGGTTCGCGGCACCGCCGGCAGAAGTTGTACAGAGGAGTCAGAGCGTTGTCTCTGCCGAGTCCGGCCGATAAGCGATACAATGGTGATACACATTCCAAGGCGAGTTGGGGCCGCCCGCCGAATTTCTCAGCGCCGCAGAGCGAGCAACGAGAAAGTCTAAGCGCTGCGTTTCTTTTTCTAGCGATTTCTTCCACAGCGGATCGTTCCCAACTCATCTTGGAGCACTTGGACTGCGGTCATTAACCGCACGCCCAGGGCCGGGGAGCTAAGAAGCGCACCCAGCGGGGACATTGTTCGCGCGAGCGATGTCCACCCCGCCGCGCCGCCGCTCGCGCCGCCTCGCCTCCGCCTCCGCCGCCGCTCCCTCGCCAAGCACGCCGCCGCCCGTCCGCCTCCTCGATCTCCCCACGGAGCTCCTCGCGCGCGCCCTCTCTCGCTGCGACCCCGCCGACATCGCTCGCGTCGCGGCCGTCTCGCTGCTCTTCCACGCCTCGCTTGCGGCGCAGGGCATCCACTTGTGGGCGCAAGAGCGCGGCTTCGAGCTGCCGGCGCAGCCCGAGGGCGAGGGCTGCGCCGTGCGGTGGCTGTGCGTTTCGGCGTTGCTGTGCGAGTCCAACTCGCCGGTGAGGGCGGCTGCATGCCGTACGCACAGCGTCTTCATCGACGGCGAGGGGCGGCTGTCGTCGTGCGGCTCTGCGTCGAATCACGTCCCGGGCCTCCTTGGCCACGGCGAGGGCGTGATGCGGCTCAACACGCCGACCCGCCTCCCCTCCCCGCTGGGCGGCGAGCGCGCCGTGAGCGTGTCGGCGGGATACTTTCACAGCCTCACCCGCACCACCAGCGGCAGCGTCTGGAGCTGGGGCTATGGAGGCGACGGCCGCTTGGGCCACGGCGACCAGGAGGACCAGCTGCTGCCCAAGAAGATCGAAGCCTTTGCTGACCAGCGCGTCCTCGCCGTGTCGGCTGGAGTGTACCACAGCCTCGCCCTCACCGCCGGCGGTGCTGTCTGGAGCTGGGGCAGTGGAGCCTATGGCCAGCTGGGCCACGGCGACCAGCAGACCCAGCTGCTGCCCGAGAACGTCGAGGCCTTTGCTGGCCAGCGCGTCGTCGCTGTGTCGGCTGGAGAGTACCACAGCCTCTCCCTCACCGCTGACGGCGCTGTTTGGAGCTGGGGCTGGGGAGCCTATGGCCGGTTGGGCCACGGCGACGTGCAGAACCAGCTGCTGCCGAAGAAGGTCGAGGCCTTGGCTGGGCGGCGCGTCCTCGCCGTGTCGGCGGGAGAAAACCACAGCCTCGCCCTCACCGCCGACAGCGCCGTCTGGAGCTGGGGCGATGGAGGCTATGGCAAGCTGGGCCACGGCGACGAGCAGGTCCAGCCGCTACCGAAGAAGATCGAGGCGTTGGCTGGGCAGCGCTTTGTCGCTGTGTCGGCAGGACGCAACCACAGCTTCGCCATCAGCGCCGACGGCGCCGTCTGGAGCTGGGGCGATGGATACTTTGGCCAGTTGGGCCACGGCGACCAGCAGAGCCAGCTGCTGCCCAAGAAGGTCGAGGCCTTGGCTGACCAGCGCGTCGTCGCTATGTCGGCTGGAGCATACCACAACATCGCCACCACCGACGACGGCGCTGTCTTCACGTGGGGTAAGGGCGAGGACGGCTGCCTAGGCCACGGAGAGGACCTGTCGAACCAGCTGCTGCCCAAGAAGGTCGAGGCATGGGCTCCCGCGGGGCATTGAGGCAAGGCAAAAAGTTACTTCTCGTCTCCCAGGCTGGCGTTCGGACGGGGTCAATTCCCCAGAAGGCCGCCCCGAAGCCTCCCATGTCTGTGTTTGTGCGCTGTTGTTTGAGCCCTTGGCACCGTGAGTGCTGGGGGGGCGACAGGGGGGACGTGGCCCTGAGTGATGTGTACGCCTACTCAGGGTGTGTGGCAGCCCAGCTGGCTGTGTGTCTTGTGTGTGAGCTTGTTTGTGTCTGTGTGTCGCTCGAGCGTGTCGTCGTCATCTGTCTCGCGTCCACCCATGTACCGCGCTGGTGTCCAGTCCGAGCCTGACTGTTCTTCACCTTCCTCACAAGCAAACTTGAAGCGCTTTTTCTCTTTTTTGAGGCTAATTCTCCACATCTCAAATTCTCGCCGCCATTCTCGGCCCAGGGGGCCCGGTAGGCGGTATCGGTACGGCCACGCGGGTGTGAAGCGGTACGCGGTACGCGGTCCGTCCGGGATCGCCCCTGGCGGTACTCTGTAGTACCTAGGTACGAGCCGGGACCTTCTCTTCTTTCGCCCGCCGGAGTCACGGGCTCGCGCTTCGTCGTCCCTATTCGCGCAGAGCGCTTCGCTCGCTCCGCTCGCGTCTTGCCGTCTCCCTATCAGCCGGCGCGGATGCAACAGAGTGGTGGCGACTCTTCGTCGGGGGCCGGCGGCTCGTCTCGCAGTCGCAGCCGCAGCCGCGACCGGCGCAGCCGCAGCTCATTTACGCGCGCCCGGCGGAGTACCCCGAGCATGTTGTTGGCCGCACAATCCTGGATCGTACTTTGATTATGGATGGAGTGGAGAGGGGCTCTTACGTTTGCTCATGCTTGTTTAAATGCAGTAAAGTTAAACAATTTTCTCCATACAAGAAGAGAGAGAGAGAGAGAGTACTGTACGTATAAGAAAGATCTCTCAAATATGATCGCTGATCGAGGATCAAGAGCGAACACAAAAAACCCTTCCCGACTGACTACGGCGCTGTTTTCTCGCTACAGGGTAGCCGGAGAGCCTAGCGGTATATCGGTACCTCATGTATCGGAGTTATGGTCCTGATACGACCTGTGAACGTGAAGAGAGTGGTACCAGCACTGTCGATCGTTACGGCACGCAAGGGGGGCCTCCCGGACGTATGATCCTAGCCCAATAAGTTCCACGGAGCAGATTTGGATTTTTGACAGAATTAATGCACTGCCCCCGCACGATACTAACTATCGTAGTTTTGGTCCCGGTGCCCTTCACGGCACCACACCGCCGCTTGAAGGCCCGAGATTAGCCTAGCAGTGAGTGGGCATCGCCTGCCGGTCGGCTGGGCACGAGCCAAGCACTTGGGTGGCCGTCGACCGAGTCCGAGCGGCGCCTGAGGTGGGTGCCACGGCGTCTGCACGAAGGCGTGGCGGGGTGAGGAGCCAGGAGTGGTGAACACCTCCCCGTCGGGCGCGCGGCGCGCCGGATGGTCCGCCGAGGCCGCCGCCGCCCCGACGGCGGCGATGAGGGCGGCGGGGCCGACCCAGCCGGCGTTTGTCGGCTCCACCTACAGAGAAGCAGCCTCTGTGGGTCGACGATACTAACTCGGTAGTAACGCGGAGCGGTGCTGTGCGGCGCCGAGTCGTGCGCGAGGCGACCTCCTGAGGCTACCTGAGCTGGCAATGGATGCCACCAGGACGCACGGCTAGCAGGAGCCAGTCAGGCATGCCCTGCTGTGGAGCAGAGCCAGCTGGCGCACC
This sequence comes from Emiliania huxleyi CCMP1516, assembly GCF_000372725.1. Lineage (NCBI taxonomy): Eukaryota > Haptophyta > Isochrysidales > Noelaerhabdaceae > Emiliania > Emiliania huxleyi. The sequence continues at coordinate 132,874 of NW_005198167.1, read as the reverse complement.
GGCGATACTAACTCAGCGCGCCGCGAGAGGCGAATCTGGGCGACTTTGGAGGCGCAGTTCTCGAGCTTGCCGTCGACGATTGATGTCGGGTAAATTGTCACTGCCGTCCGGGAAGGTCTTCTCTCAACAGGCCGAGCGCCGTGGCCTGGCTCGGCTCGCCGCGGGCGCCACGAATTTATCAGGACCAAAACTCACGAGACCTCGATACTAACAAAAACTACGATACATGAGGTACGGCGCGCTCGGTGTGAAGCGGTACGCGGTACGGCCAGATCCCAATACCGCGCCCCCTGGGCCTACCATTCGCCGCCGACTTCTCGGGCTGCCGGCATGGTGGGAAGTGTGTCGCCAGCAGCACAGACACGGATGCGTAAGAGGGCCCAGGAGAGGCAGATTAAGTGGGACATGCAAGCCAAAAGCGGAGGCGAGTCGCGGCGGTCGTGCTGATCCGTAGCTGCTGCGCTGTAGCCTTTACGCTTCGACTTTGGTCTCTAATCTCGTAGGAGCGCATCGTGGAGCTGAAGATGAAGCAAGCGGAGGGGGTTGAGTTAAGTGCAGCCGAGGCGGATGAGCTCAAGAAGCTGCTGGCGGCGCAGGGCAAATCTGACGCCCGCACCTTGCGCAGTACGCCCAGAGCCCGTGGTCATCGCAGCATCATACCCCTAGGCGGCCACGCTCATCCTGCTCTCCTTCCGCGGCCGCGCCAAGCAAAAGCGCCATCGCGAGCGGATCCGGCGGCTGCTCGGGATTCAGCAGGAGCTGCTCATCCAAGCGGTCGTGCAGATCGACACGCGGGTGGAGCGCAAGAAGCGCGACAGCATGTACCAGCAGTTGCGGCGCGAGCGAGAGTCACGAAAGGCGGTCGGGGAAGAGAAGGTCCACTCAGTGCGCTTGGCGGTGCGGCGGGTACCCGTCCGTGCAGAGTAGCCAGCGCCTCATTAGGTAGATGCGCATCCAAGAGACGGCTCGTCGCGCGTGCGAGGTTAGAGGACTGCTAGTCAGGGGAAAGACTCTGTGCTGCCCACCCTTGAAGGAAGAGGAGTGAACCCTGAGGAAGCGCACGAAAAAGAAACCGCCACACATGTGCCGCCACGTTGCGGGCGCTGAACAGCACTGGTGTCGAAGTCTGTGCTGTGTCGAAGAATGCAGCCTGCTCCCGCGACGTGCGGCGACCCGCGCCTCAGCAGCCGGCGCGTCACGGCGCAGATCGCAAGGGCGCACACGGCCTACTTTCTGACAAACGGCCGTAGCAAATTTTGGGGCGCCGGATTCCATGTCGAAAAGCTGATCAACGCTCTGCGCGAAGCGGAGCTGAGCTTGGGGCGGCGGCGCGCCGCGGCTCCGCCGGTCCTCGTCGACGTCGGCGCGGCACCGTACAACACGATCGGAGGCGACATCTCCCACGTTCTGACGATGGCGTCGCTGTGGAACGAGAGCTCGGCGACGATCCTCGGGTTCGAACCTGGCGTGCATCCGTTCAGCCGCCTCAAAGACTTCATCGGCAAGGCGGTCGGCCGCCCGGCGCGAGACTGCACCGACTGCGCCGACGACGCTGGGCAAACCGCCAACGTCGCCTCTGCTGACGGCGCCTGCCCCGCCGCCGCCCTCGCCTCCGCCGCCGTCCGGCATGCCACCGCTCTCGCCCTCGCCTCCAGCCACGCCGCCCCTGTCGCCGCCGCCAGCTCCTCGGCCCATGCATTCTGGTTGACGCATAGGCCAGCCGTGGGTCGTGCTCCGCAACACGCCGCTCAGCAACACGGAGAGGACGGTCCAGGTGATCATGCTTGTATCTAGATGCGGAAGACAGCTTCTTCTCGATCATGTCTACATGCGGAAGACAGCTAATTCTCTCTGCTAGCCGTATGAACGCGTCGGGCTGGTGGTCCTCCACCGGGTCAAAATGGTTGCGCGTGTTCCAAGATTTAGCACTCGAGGACGACAGTCCGCCGTTTGCACTGCCACCCGTAGCCCTCGTACGCACGCGGTGCTCCCTTGATTCTGGCTGTGTCGATTCAGATCGCCAACAGCCCCGGCGCGGGCGACAACACCGCCTCGCTCGAGCGAAACTACGGCGTGGCGAGCGACCGAGGGCGCGAGGTGCGAGCGGTTACTCTCGACAACGAGCTGCGGCGGCGCGGGCTTGACGGCAGAGAGGTGCTGCTGCTCAAGGTGGATGTGGAGGGGCACGAGCTCGCCGTGCTGCGCGGCGCCGACAAGGCGATCGGCGAGGGGCGGGTCCCCTTCATTCTCCTTGAGTACGGCGACAAGATGTCGCCCGCGATTTGGGGCGCGATGAAGCGGAGGAACGACGCCACGCCGGCTGCACCGACGCCGGCGCTGCTCGAGGGTCCCTCCCTGTTCAGGCTGCAACGGTGGGCGGATGGGCGGGGATACGACACCTACCTGCTGGGCGAGGGCGACGGAGGGCGGCCGGTGCTCGTGGGGGCGACGGGGCGCTACTGGCGGGACTCGCTCGAGGTCTGCCGCGACAAAGGCCAAAAGTGGTCGCGCGACGGGCGCCTGTGGGAGAACTTCTCGGCATGGGACCCCTCGTGGTCGGCCGTGTGTTGGTACGACGTGCTGCTGGTGCTGCGCAAGCCGCTCGAGCCGCAGCTGCGACAGCTCCTTCTGGAGCGCACCAGCCTGCCTCCGAGGTTCTGCAGGCGGCTGAGCGATGGCTGGTACCCGACCTGGGTGGACGCGCCGACGCCGGAGCGGCTCTGCTGCTCCGTGCAGAACCTCAAGCAGACGGACGTTTGCGGCACGTTCGTGGCTTGTGCCGGAAGCGAAAATAACCCCCCGCTTCGAGGTTTGCGGCACGTTCGTGGCTTGCGACGAGCACGCTGACAGCGCCGACACGCGCGGCCCTGAGGGCGCGCGACGGAGGCTGCCACAGGGACAGCTCACCAGCCTCGAGCGTTCCACCTCTGCTCACGCCATATGTGAGCGACGGTCTCGAGGGGCAACGAGGGGCGCGCGGGCTGAAGAGGGGAGCCGACGCCGCGAGTATATTCTAGCGGGCGCCGCTGCCGCCGCCGTCATGAGGAAGAGGGCGGGCTCGGCGGCCGGGAGCAGCGTGTGCATGTTCGGCAGATGCGCTGGGCAAGGGAGCACGCGGTTGTGAGCCTAGGCCCTGCTTTTGCGTTTTGGTCGAAACAATATAGTTCGAGAGAAACTGAGACTCCAAAGTGTGCGTCACGAGACGGGACGAAAGCTTCTCGGTGAAGCTGCCGGAAATCAAAGCTCCTCCCTACCAAGAGGCCTACAACTCCGAGAAGGCAGGGGTGTCCGAGTCCGTCGTCGTGAAGTCGCTGAATGAAGGCAATTCGAGCAAGTGAAGCGTCATTCTAGCACATGGGCCAGAAGTCGTTGCCCATGATTTTCCCACCCTGCCATGCGTCGTTGTAGAACCCAGCTGACCTAGTGTTGGCTTCGTGCAGGGCCGACTGGTAACTTGGCTTTGGCGAGGATGGTTTTGGCGCCCCTGGTGGCGCCGGGGGAGTGACATTGGGCGCGATCGCGCCCGAACCCTTCATGGTGCTGTAGTAGGCGCGGTTCATGGGCTGGTTGTGCCTCTTGTCCTCCGCCCACACGCCCGTGAGCCAAACCATCCTGCGTGGCGCAAGTGGGGCGGGGAGCAACGACCGTCCACGACGTCGGCCGTCCCGATAACTACCAATCCACTCGACACATGGCTGCCGACGGGCCGGCTCCCTATATCCCACTCCTCGGAAGTGCTGATCGTGCGAAGTCCACTCGCGCAGCCTCCCTAGCCCTCGGTGGCATCGCACTCGGCGCGCTGCTTCTCTTCGCCGCCGGTTCAGAGCTGCTTCCATTCCCGGCCCAGCTGCTCCAGCTCCCGCTAAAGAGCTTTGAAGCAAGCGCAACCGTTGCTGCTCGCCCTCCCGACGCCGTAACCTCGCTGCCGGGCGCTCCGCCGCTGGACACCGTGCAGTACGCTGGCCTCGTCACGGTCAACAGCACCGCGCGCAACAAGCTCTTCTACTGGTTTGCCGAGTCAAGCCGCGTGAAGGACGACCTGGAGGAAAAGAGCAAGGTGCCAATCGTAATATGGCTCAACGGCGGGTGCGGCTCCGCCCCAGTGGTCAGCCCCCCGCCCGCCACTCCCTGCCCCTCCTCCCCGATGCCTCGCCTCGCGTGTGCAGGCCGGGCGCCTCCTCCATGACGGGTTGGCTGATTGAGAAGATCGGGCCGTTTGAGCTGCAATCGGACGCCGCCACGCTTACTCCGACCGGCCTACCCTGGCACGAGCTCGCGCACGTCATGATGTGGGATCAGCCTGTGGGGGCCGGCTACGCGACCACCGCGACCGGGACGTACGCCGCGAGCATGGAGGAGGCAGCAGCCGACCTGCTCAAGGGCATGACAGAGTTCTACAAGATCCACCCAGAGTATAAGGATTCCGACGTGTACGTCACGGGCGAGTCCTTTGCTGGCAAGTGGATCCCGCACTTTTGCTACCACGTCTATGAGACAAACAAGGCGTTGGTGGCGAAAGGCGAACCGGTGGCGATGCCGCTCGTCGGCATGGCCATCGGCAACGGCGTGCTATACCCTTACCTGCAGACCGAGGCGATGGTGACGATGGCCACTGGGCTCGGGTACACGGATCCGGAGAAGCTGCGAGTGGCGCGCAAGAACCTCAAGGCGTGCAAGCAGGCGCGTGCTCTCGAGGACAGGGTCAGGCCCTAGGCTCATTTTGAGCGCCCGCACCTACCTCCTGCCGCCGCGCCGCAGGAGCTCGAGGCCATTGACGAGATGAAGGAGCGGCCTGTGCCATCTCATGATCTGTGGAAGAGCGCCTACTTCAAGTGCGACGCGCTCGAGAAGGTCTTTGGCGAGGCAGTCAAGTTCATCTACGACATCCGATCGCCGGCTGACGAATTCTCTGCCCTCAGTGGCTGGCTGAGTAGCCACGCGCAGTCTCTTTTCGCGGCCGGCACCCGAAGCGCCTCTCACGCGTTGCTGCTGTTGAGCAGGCGAGTACCTCAACAAGGAGGAGGTTCGCAAGGCACTCAACGTCGGCGAGACCAAATGGGTGCAGCAGGATGGCGGCAAGCCGGGCAACCCCGTGAGCCGACCATAGTGGCCGCGGATCTCGGCGACAAGCGCTGCACCCTCGGCTTTGTGTCTCGCAGGTGAGCGACGCCCTGTGGGAGCCGCAGATCTCGGACCTGCCGGACGAGATGCTAGCGACGCTGTTCAATGAGTACAAGGTGTTGATGTACGCGGGCCAGTACGACGGCAGCAGCTGCAACGCGCTCGGTGTCGCCCAGTCCGTGGACGTGGTCGCAAACGAGGGCAAGTGGGCGGACGCGAGCAAGTATGCGAACACCACGGCGTGCACTTGGACCGTCAATGGCATCCCCTCGGGCGTGCTGCGTGCGACCGGCAAGTTTGGGAACCTCGTCTTTCTCAACTCAGGCCACCTCGTTCCCATGAACCAGCCCGCCGCGGGCTACGAGATGATTCGCCAGCTGGTCTACTCGGACACGTTCACCGACATGTGCTGATCTCTTTCTAGCCGTCGAAGAGTATTGCTAGCTGCGGGTGTCAGTCCTCGAGTGCGAGCGATTTGGAGGAAAAGTTCTTTCTTTTGCACTGGGTGTATACTGTTTTCGGCGCCCTGTGTGCGCCCCTCGTTTTCTCTGTCGCGTCGTGGGGCCCCTCCGTCTGCACAACCCCCCGCGCCACTCCACATGGCACATGCGCACAACTGTCTGGCGAGGTACAGTGGAGGGGCGTGGACCGCACTGTTGCACTGTTGCACTGGGACAGGGTCGATTCCGCACATGGTACGGGACCCCTCGATCGTCTCTTCCGTCTCTCGGGGGTCATAACAAACACACGGTATAGGATGTGCGGTTGCCGACTGCACTCCAATCCTCCAAGGATCGAGGTGCACGCTGCTGAAGCAGTGTCGTCCCCCCTCTCCATCGTCTCACTGGGAGACGTCGGCGGTGATGGCGGTGTGACCGATCTAGCTACAAGAGGAGCTTGTTCAGCATGATCCGGGCTCTGGGCCGGCGCGGGGGCTCCCGGCCCACACCGTGCGCCGCGCAGCAGTGCGGAAACGGGGCTCCGGCGCTCACAGTCGCTCACAGTACCAACTTCCCGATTAAGCTAGGTTAATCAGAGGGCAGATTTGGAGAGATCTCGAGGAGTACACAACAGATAGACCCTCCAACCATCAGAAAACTCCGACCTGATCGGTCGTACTGACCGCCGACAGATCACTCCAGACAGCAGACAGGCCGACGTCTGCACACGGCCGGCCGGGCGAGAGGCTTGACACGATCCGGCCCTGCGACCCTGACGCTGCTGCTCTAGCTATCAGCCATGCACTGCTGACTGCTGCCACAATGTGCGACCTGTGCTGGCCCACTTGGCGGCCTTCCCGGTCAGTGGTGAGGCGCAGTTCAGAGCTGTCGATGGCGCGATGCCGGAATGCCGCACTGGTCCCACATTGGTGACACGATACCACCAAGTTTGCCGGTCCAAGAGAGAGGCACCGGCGCTGTCCTGAGAAGTGCGTGGTCTCTCTTGACTGCCCATGCGCGCGAGGCTGTGTAGGCATAGCCTCGAGAGTGCCAGCAGCCAATCCGAGGCAGTTTGTGACGCGCATTGCGTCAGAAGCGTGCACACGATGGAAGGACACCTTCCTACTGGCCGTACGATCAGGTCGTCACTGAATGCTTGATACTAAGGCCGCGAGCTATGCAGGTGATCAATTGTGCATCATGGCACGGTCAGCAGCGCCGACAGGCTGTCGCAAGGCGTGATAGCATGTGGCCGCAAGTACGCCGAATTCCCATGAAAACAAGTAAAAAAATCGCCAAAAAATCCGAAAAATCGGCGCCTGCGGCGGGCCAGAGGATCCGGGTGGGACGGAGCGCAGTACCCTCAGTTCCTCAATGGGTGAGCCTCAGACCTCCAGCCCTCAGCCCCTTCACCCATCGGCTCCTGTGGATTCGAACCACCGCCGGAAGCTTCCTGCGTCCATCTAAAAGACACAGCCACAAGGCCTTCTAATTAATGCAGTGGGGCTCCTGTCGTTTAGACGTGAGTCTCACACAATACTTGAGGAGCAAATTTGGTGACAGGGCGACTCTCTCGCCACAGACCTGCTGAGCGAGATTTCGGCATGCTTCTTTTTGTCCGTGCCATTTAGCGATTTTTTTGGATTTTGCCCCGCCCGCCGAGGGCTGGGCGCGGCCTGCGTTGCGCGTGTGGAGGACTCGTCGCATGCCCGATCCTATCACAGGCGCAGCCACGACCGAGGATGCGGCTCGCCAAGCAGCGGCCGAGGCGATACGGAAGGCCCACGAGGCAGCCGCAGCCAACAATCCGATGAAGTGGGCGGCCGTCCGAGGCGTGCTGGCCGTCTTCCACTTTGTTGACGCCAATCTTTCAGTCATTGTGCAATCTGGGTTGAGGGCTACCAATGACGCGAAAGCCTGGCTGAGCCAGAACACCACCGCGGAAATGTGGGCCGGGCTGCTGCTCCTTCTCGGCCTGCTTGCCCTCCTCTCGGGTACGGGATCGAAGCCAGCGCGAGCGGGCGCAGATAAAGAGAAGTGAAAGGAGGAGTCTCGAGCTGCGCTTGTAGAGTGCTGCTAGTTGCGAATGTTGCAACTCGCGAGCAGTTTTCATTCATTTCGTTAAACATGCCATGAAGGATGGAGATTGCCCCAGTACGCGTTGTGTGTCGCCATATATGTGTGTACGTCCCATAGCGGGTCAGCAAGCCCTAAAACGGCGGGAGGGGTAGGGCTTATCGGAAGAGCTAGAGGGCTCAGCCACCCCTCCACCCCCTCCACCCTGCACCCCTCCACCCTCCCGGAGCGAGAGAGGTCCGTCCTCGAGCCCTCCCACTTCCACCCCTCCGACCGGAGGGCTCGCCAGCCCACAGGGCTGGAGGGGTCCCCGTCGGATCGGCGTCGGGAGGGCTCCACAGGGCTAACCCCCTCCCCGGACGCCGGGTGGGCTCGGAGGGACGGTCGGACAAGGGAGGATCTTCGTGGCGGTAGGGCTCGAGAGGGGTCGGAAGGGCCCTTCGGGAGGGGTCGCAAAAAGATAAAAAAAACGATGTCGCGGCTTATGTTCTTCTGCCCCCCAAGAGGGCTCGGAGGGCTCTGAGGGCTCGAGCTTCCGAGCCCTCCAGACCCCTCCGAGCCCTACTGGAGCCCTCCAGCCCTCCGAGCCCTCCGAGCCCTCCGAGCCCTCCGAGCCCTCCGAGCCCTCCGAGCCCCCCGAGCCCGGTTCGGCGGCTCGCCCCTCCGAGCCCTCCGGGCACTCCATCCCTTGTGAGCCCTCCCGAGCCCTCACGAGCCCACCAGCGCCACCCTCGTGCCTCTCTGCCCTCTGAGCCCTCCGACCCCTCCGAGCTCTCCACGCCCTCCCAAGCCCTCACGAGCCCTCCTACGCCTCGCTTTTGGCCAGCCCTCCCAGCCCCCACCCCTCCTGGGCCCTGCCGCCTGACACCTCTGCCGGTGGAGGGCTTTAGGTCACGGTCCACACTCCCGCCCTCCCGACCCCTCCACACCCCTACAGCGGCACCCCTACCCCTCCCGCCGTTTTAGGGCCTCCTGACCCGCACTCGTACGTCCCTCTGTGTGTACTCTACTGACGTGGCGGTGAGGTGGCGCCTCGCTCATCGCGAGCGCGGTAGGGGCGAATGGGGGAGCGGCTTGACGCCGGCTTGACAGCTTGACGCGTTTCCGCTATAGCCCCTAGACCCTAATTTGCGTGGGCACGTCGCAGCTAGCCGCCGCCTGTCCGCACTTGGGGTCCTTCTCCTGCAGCGGCGCCATCCCCGCCACGTGGCCGGGCAGGGTCTGCCGCTCGAGGAAGCCGGCCGGCAGGACGTAGTTGCGGGCTCCAAAGGAGCGGGAGAGGGGGACGAGCTGCTCCGCTGCGTCGAACCAGAGCTTGATCGCCTCCTCGATGTCCGCCGTCGACAGGCCGGGTGTGTCGGGCCTCACCTGCGGCAGCGAGGCGACGGAGGCGGCGAAGGCGTCGTAGTCGGAGCGGTTGGTCAGGTCCGTCTCCCACAGCGACGGGTCCAGCCACGCGGCGTTCCAAAAGTAGCCCTGAAAGACGCACACAGCGACACGGGTCACGGCAGAGGAGAGGCGGTGTGTGGGCGATGCACAGACGGGCGTATGGGGCGGTACTAGGGCGGCGGGCGCCCAGTAGTACTCGAAGAAGAAGATGCTGCTGTTTCCCTTTTCGGCGTTGCAGACGCGGTCATAGGCGCGCATGCAGTACTTTGTGTTTGATGCGGCCGCCTTGCAGGACTTCTGGTTCGAGATCTTTCGCGATGCGCCGGAAAGCGCGCGCCACGGGTCATCCGTGAAGCTCGGCGGCTCGTGGTTGTTGAAGACGACGAGGGAGGGCAGCGCGCTGAAAGCGAGTGGCTCCGGCAGTGATGTCCACGGCCCAGAGGGGCGGCCGTAAAGGTAGGCGAATCCCTTCTCACCCATCGTCGCCCAAAAATCGGCGACGCTGAGCGCAGTCAGGTCGCAGAGGACGACGATGGTAACCTCCGTCGCCCTACGCAATACTCGGACGAGTGAGCAATACAGTGAATCGTGGCACAGCGTCGCGTGCTGCAAGGTGCCAGAAGCCGGAAGAATCGAGGGCAGAGAGCGTATGGTGTCCGTCGGAGAAGTAGAGCTCGCTGCCGCGCTTGATGCACGGGATGTGCTTCCCGTCCATCCTCTCTTGCGCCGACTCCTCCGAGTACATCTTCTCCACCTTATGCTTAAGTGCCCATACGTAGCCAACGCTGACTTGGGTCGGGTGAACCTTGGTGCGCAGCGCTGACCACGCCACAGTGCAGCTCGTGCCGGCCTGCACGCTGGACAGGTCATGCGGGCACAGCGGGAACTGCCTTCCCTCCCGAGGGGCATCTCGGAACACGCTGTACATGAGGAAAGAGAAGACGCCAATCATAACGACGGCCACCAGAACGATGCGCGGACGGGAGCCTCGCTGCGCGGGCAGCGGCCGGGCTTCCCACCAAAACGCCGAGCGCCCGGGCTTGGGAGCCTCTTGATCGGGAGCCGAAGAAGGCCACTCGTCGCCGGCTTTGCCCACCACCTCGTTGGCGGTGACGATTGGCGCGGTTTTCGGCATTTTGAGCCAGCTGATTTTGTCCAACAAGCGGCGGGCTTGACGCAAACGCCCTGAAAAAGAAATCCCGGCGGCATTCGAGTACGCGCTGGGGGCGCTGGCTTCAAGCCCGTTTACCCAAGCTTCCACCCCGCGCCCGCTGTGCAATCGCCCAAGCTGTACCATGGAGGCTTCGTGCTTCGATTGAGGCAATTAATGACCCCGTGTGCTTCTCGATGTGGGGGAAATGGTCCACTAAAACATTCATTTTCCAAGCCCCAAACCCAAACTGGATCTCGAGGCGATCCGACGGTGTTTTCGTTCGGCGTCAGGATGACGGGTGAGGAACCGGTAGATCGCTCCTCGAGGCATGGAAGCGATGGATGTTTGCACTGCTCGGGGGCCTCAGGGCCCGGACTGCTTGGCCCTGGCGATCGAGCTGCAGCTGGACGCGCAGGGCGCCGCCGCCGCGGAGGCGGCCGTCGGGTCGCCGGAGGCCGGGGCGGGGGCGCTTCACGGCCAGGGCTGTGAGACACGCCTCAAGCTACCAAGTGCTGCCAAGCACCTTGCACAGGTCGGGCGGTGGAGCAGCAGAGCATCTTCAACGTCTCGAACCTCCTCCCGAAGGCGAAGGTCGCGCGGGAGCTGCGCGAGGCGGCGGGCATCTCAGACAGCGTCGAGGTGCGGCAGGACCGCGAAGCCCCCCCCTTCGACACGCGACTCGTGGGCAAGTGGCTCGAGGTGTGCTGGCCATACAAGGAGGAGGGTAGGACGGTCAAGATCTGGGCCGCCGGCAGGGTGAAGCGCGTCGCGGACGGCCTCACCGACAAGAGGAGCCCGCGCGCACGCAAGATCCTCCCGGCCGGCATGCTGCTCTGGGCGTGGGACGCCGACCCCGAGTACGACGAGCCGGCGGGGGAGAGATGGATCGCCTTTCTTCCCGAGAAGTGGAACAAACCCGTCTCGTATGGGTGGCGGCTCGATCCCCGCGAGCTGGGCGCCACCGGCCCGCCCCGCACGCCGCTCATTGAAGAGGAGGAGGAGGAGGAGGCGCCGCGCGCGCGCCGGTGACCGAAATTTGTCTGTCTTGAGACGGGTGTGGGCCCTCGTGTGGTCGGTCCCTGGATGTAAGGGGCATAGCTATAGACTCCCCATAGTGTCCACAGTCAGTGCTGAGCTTGCCGGGCTTGTAGTGCGACTTTCAAAATTTACCATTTCCCCCACTATTCTCGAGGGCGACCCGCTGGAGGCCGTCATCGGACATCGCTCTTCTGCCGATCGGCGCGGTGCTGGCGGTCCGCCGCGTCGCACGAGCCTGGCGCCTCGCCGCGCGGAACGTGCTGTCGTTGAGCGCGACTGCACAGCAGCCCTGCTTGTTCTGAACATTCAGCCCGCGTGCTCCGCGCTGCGCCCCTGCCGCCACGCGCCTGGTCTGCACTGCACGAGGCGCGCGCGTGGCACGCTGCGCGCACGCTCCGCCATCCGTTCAGTCCGCTGTCCAGTCTGCCTGCACACAGCACAGAGCACACACTGCCAGCCTGCCTGCACACACAGCAAAGTACACAGCATACAGCACCATGTGCACGCATACGCCTAAAAGAAAAACAGCCTAACCCCAGTAGGGATAACGCCAAACTGACAGGAAAGAAAGAACACCGCGTGAATTCAGAAAATAAAAGAAAAACAGCCTAACCCCAGTAGGTATAACGCCGAGTGCCAGACCACCAGGGGGCAAGTGTGTGTAGCACCTTCGACCCCGAAATGAAGGTCGCCACGCAAAACCGGGCGCTAGGAGAGGTGAACTGAAGGCTGAGACAACGGAGGCCGAGCCTGAGTGGGCGCCCGCGCGCCCCCACGCAGGCAAGCCTCTGTCCTTCGGCCCACTCCGGCGATCGTCCGTGGGCGGCCGCGGACAACATGGTGCCTAATCAATTCCCCCAACACCCGACCCCACTCTAGGGACAGCAGCGCGCTTCTCATCCCGGAGAGGGAAGGAGGGGGGGGGGGGGAGGGGGAGATCAGAGAGCCAAGGCACGGGAGTACCCCCGATGGACGCGAGTAGGGGGGAAAGCGAGACGAGAGATTCAAGGCGAACTTCATCACCCGTCCAGGAGCCCCGCATTAGGTAGCGACCCCAGGTTCAGAGCTAGGCTTCCCGACAGGGCAGGGAACCCCCAGCGCGCAGGCGGGGCCCACGGTAGCCTCGTGCAGTACGCGATACCGAGAGCTGGGGGAGAGGCGCGCCACGCCAAGGGGGACAAGTGACGGGGGGGGGAGAGTAGTGTCTTTCGCAGGTAAAGCGCATTTTTTTTTCTGTCGTTGAGCGCGCCGGCAAGCCGCCGTGCGGAATGCCAAAGTTGCATTTTACCACTCGGCACTCGGGCATCACGCTATCTCTTTCTTCTCATCTCTGCTCCTCGTTCTCCCTCGGAATACTCCACATGTACATTCGGCCACCAGGTCTGGCTAGGGCGCCATTCCTGCCTCGAACAACGCCTGCAGCCCCTGCATCGAGACGCGGCGGCCGGTGGGGATGCTCGTCCCCTGGCTGCCCCTCAGGTCGTTCCGGCGGGTCATCTCGTCCATGGCGTAGCTCATGTCCTGCGCGTCGCCACTCATGCACAGCTGCCGCACCTGGTCGTCGGAGAGCGAGTCGAACCTACGGTACAGGTCAGGTAAACGTCTGCACACACCACACAAAGTCATCTCCACGCCCGGACACGGGGAGGAGCCCCACGGCATTCAAAGTGCAAGCACCGGCCCGGGTGCCGTGAGTGCACCAAGTTCAGCGCGTGAGTGCGGTCTCGCGCCGTGCGCTGACGACTGCAGTGAGCACGGCTTGACCACGGCTGCACACAGCGGCACACGTGTCCTCTCTCGAGTGCTCTCGAGTGATCGTTGGACGACAAGGACTACGCGCTCTCCCCATCTCTCCCCATCTAGGCGCTCGGACGCAAACTCGGACGGCGGCGCGCCCTGCCCTGGCGCAGCCGCGCTAGGATGGCCGGCCGGCGGCGGCACCCCTTTCGGCGGCCCGGAGCTCGAATCGCTGCGGGCGAGGAAGGCGCGCTTCGCCACCGCCTCCGCCGTCTCGCCGGCTGCCGCCGCCGTGTTGGCCGAGGCCGGGGCGGGCGCGACGCCGCTGGGGGGAGGCCCCTTCGGCGGCGCCATCCCCGCCGGAGCTGGCCCCTTCGGCGGCGCCATCCCCGCCGGAGCAGGCCCCTTCGGCGGCGCCATCCCCGCCGGAGCTGGCCCCTTCGGCGGCGCCATCCCCGCCGGAGCTGGCCCCTTCGGCGGCGCCATCCCCGCCGGAGCAGGCCCCTTCGGCGGCGCCATCCCCGCCGGAGCAGGCCCCTTCGGCGGCGCCATCCCCGCCGGAGCTGGCCCCTTCGGCGGCGCCATCCCCGCCGGAGCTGGCGCCATCCCCGCCGGAGCTGGCCCCTTCGGCGGCGCCATCCCCGCCGGAGCAGGCCCCTTCGGCGGCGCCATCCCCGCCGGAGCAGGCCCCTTCGGCGGCGCCATCGCGGGGACAGGCGCGCCGCCGGGGGCGGGCGTGCTGCCGGGGGCGGGAAGCGGTGGTTGCCCGCCAGCGGGTGCAGGGAGCGGGGATCCGCCGCCGCCTGTAGTGAGTGCCAAGCAGTCCTTAAGAAGTGGCTAGTTCACTCACGCAGCACCGGGCGGCCACCTTGTGTCGCCGCGCCGCTTCCAGGCGGCGTCGGCAGACCGCCCGGCGGCGCCGGCATCGGTCGCTGCGTCGGCGGCGACGGCAAGCCGGCAGCCGGGCCGGCGCCAGCGGGCCCTGGCGTGGGGCGGCCCGAAGGAGGGGTCGCGCCTAGCGGTGCCGCCGCACCGCCACTTCCCAAAGGCGGGCCGCTCATGCCGGGCAGTCCTCCGGCCGCGCCCTGCGGCGGCACTCCCATGCCAGCGGGAGCAGCTCCTGTTCTGGCGGTGGGAGGCGCGGCAACGTCGGGGGAGCGGGCCATTCCAGCCGGCGGCGGCACCGTCGGGGCGCCGCGCTGTGGCGGTGCGGGCAGCCCGCCGGCAGGCGCTGGCAGCGCGCTGGGGCGGGCAGCCGCCATGCCGCCAGGGGCAGCCGCCATGCCGCCAGGGGCAGCCGCCATGCCGCCAGGGGCAGCCGCCATGCCGCCAGGGGCCGGCAGAGGCATGCCGGTCGGCGATGGGAGGGTGCCGGGAGGGGCGGCGACGGCGCCGCGCGACGGCGGCGAGGGGAGGCTGCTCGGCAGGCTGCTCGGCGGGCCAGCGCCGGCCGGATCGAACATTGGCCGGCCCGAGCCTGCGCCAACCGGCGGCGCCGACGCGCCGCTCCCAACGCCGCTCCCAAGCGGCGTCGGCAGACCGCCCGGCGGCGCCGGCATCGGTCGCTGCGTCGGCGGCGCCGGCATCGGTCGCTGCGTCGGCGGCGACGGCAAGCCGGCAGCCGGGCCGGCGCCAGCGGGCCCTGGCGTGGGGCGGCCCGAAGGAGGGGTCGCGCCTAGCGGTGCCGCCGCACCGCCACTTCCCAAAGGCGGGCCGCTCATGCCGGGCAGTCCTCCGGCCGCGCCCTGCGGCGGCACTCCCATGCCCGCGGGAGGCCCTCCCATCCCCGGCGACGGCAGACTGCCCGGCGGAGAGACCATCCCGGCCGGCGGCGACGGCAGACGGCTGCCGCCAGGAGCAGCCGCCATGCCGCCAGGAGCAGCCGCCATGCCGCCAGGAGCAGCCGCCATGCCGCCAGGAGCAGCCGCCATGCCGCCAGGGGCAGCCGCCATGCCGCCAGGGGCAGCCGCCATGCCGCCAGGGGCAGCCGCCATGCCGCCAGGGGCCGGCAGAGGCAAGCCGGTCGGCGATGGGAGGGTGCCGGGAGGGGCGCCGCGCGCCGGCAGTGGCATGCCGGCCGGCGGGGAGCTCGCTGGCCGACGCTGCTGCGGCACGCCGCTGTCGTGCACGCCGGGTGCGGCGTCGCGCGTGCTGGCGGCGTACGCACTCGCGGCGGCGTCGCGCGTGCCGGCGCCTGTGGCAAGGCGAGCCGAAGGAGTAACTTCCCCACTCTCTTCTCTCTCTCCTCCAGGAAAGTCTCCAGGAAAGTCTCCAGGAGAGGGCCGAGGCTCTCCCTCCCCTTCCCTACACACGTGCCGGGTGCGGCGCCTCGAGGAAGCGGCGCGTCGCGCACGCTGGCGGAGCCGTCGCGCGTCGCCAGGCCGTCGCGGAACGCCTCTGCCCCACCGACGGATCGGCTCGGCTGCAACCCGACGCGCGGTGCGCCGTCGCGAGTCGTCAGCTGCCCTGCCGGCGGCAGCACCTTGGCCGCGCGCGGCGGCGCGCGCCGTCGGCCGTCAACGTCGGCCGCTGAGCCGTCGAGAAAGGTGTCGAGCGTCGGGCGGACAGCGTCGCGAAAGTCCTCCACCCCGTGATCCCGCCCAGCCCACACCCCGCCAACCCTCGCCGCCTCCGCTGCCGCGCGGCGCTCACCCCAGCGGCCTCCGCCGCCGCCAGCCGCCGAGCGCCGGCGGCGTCCGGCCATTCGCGCCGCAACTCCCTCCACACTCTCGCCAAAGCCGATCGAGGAGGGCCACGGCCGGTCGCGGAACGCCTCGTGGCCCTCCCGCCGCCCTTGCATCCGCGCGAGGCCGGCGATCTGCGCGTGGGTGCGTGCCTGCATATACGACCAAGGTGCGTGGTTTTCGTGCGGCGAGCGAGGAGGCTCTGATGAGTGAGTTCAGGGACAGGTGGGAGGTGAGATGCGGGCTCAAAAGGTGGGCCGGCGAGCCTGAGGCCGGAGCACGAGGTTGCCGTCGCCGTCGCGCACCCAGCCCTCTTGCACCGGGTCTGTCGCGGTAGCAGCAATGGTCCGTCGCGGAGCGCGAGAGTTGACCGCTCGCTCCGCCCCGCGCGGCGGGAGGAGCAGGCCGGAGGCGGCCGAGAGCGCAAACATGAGAGGAGATCCGAAGCTCCGGGAGAAAAGAATTTCTGCGGAAAACACTGGGCACGGGACTGGCGCGCACTGGCACTAACACAGGTACACCACTGGAGCCGCCTAAGCGACTCCTGCGAGGACGGCGAGGCACTTAGCTCCGTGCACTCGACCGCCCTCGCCGCAGGCAAGCTCATTCACAATCTGCTCTGCGATGGCTGTCTGTGTGAAGGACGACTGAGATACGCTGCTTCTGCAGCCTAGGCCCTAGCCAGTTCTTGGTGGTCCAAGTCACCTCATCGAGGTACTACTGGGCCCGCGTCAGCTTGTTCTGCAGCACGTTCGCCGCCTTCCAGAGGATCTCACGGACCCCCCTCCCCAACCCACCGAACGACTCGAACAGCAGCAGCTGCACGTCGTCGTCGACTGCCGGACCAAAAAGAATTTTACCATCCTCCCTCGCACCACACTGGGCACGGGAGAGAACGACGAGACACGAGAGTGGGACGACCGCGAGGTGGCATGAAGGTTGCAGCGAGAATCGGCGAGGGACTGCGAAGAGAGATAGGCGAGGGGCAGACGCCCAAGGGTGGGCGTACCAGGGCGACGGCTAGCACCACCACACTCCTCTCCTTAAAATCCCTGTGTGGTGGCGGCGTGCCGTCCTCCCCCACCCCTCCCTTGGTTTGTCTGTTTTCTTTCTTTTTCTGGGCATGGCCATGGGACTACTGGCGCGCACTGGCCAAAAAGAATTTTGGAAAAGGCACCAGTGAGAAGTAGTAGGAGGCCCGCGCGCTTCCCCCGTGCCGCGCTGGGTGCAACCTGTCCTACAAGAGAGGAATCCCTGGGACGACACTGGTTGGGTAGTTTTGAGCCTCGACGCCTAGCAAGCGGGTCTAAGTGTGCCTAGGCTCTAAGATATGGAGTATAGATGCCAAAGCTCTGCTCCATGGTGTTCGCCGCCGATACGCGAGCCCCACTTTTGTTGCTGATATGTCGGCTGGTATCAGGTATCACCGCAAGATCAACCAAAGCGCAAGACACGAAGAACCTCGCAGTGTGCGCCAGTCCCCATCGCACCACCTCCACCAGGTGGAAGAGAAGTAGATGGCTGGAACATATTTCAGATTTGCATCCAGATCCCGAGGTCCATGCGTTGCTTGCTCTTGGGGCCAGGCGGCGTCTCTTTCGTGAAGGTAAATTTAGTCCTATTGATCGGCATTGCGCGGTGAGAGTAGGAAGCAGAGAGAGAGAGAGAGAGAGAGAGAGAGAGAGAGAGAGAGAGAGAGAGAGAGAGAGAGAGAGAGAGAGAGAGAGAGAGAGAGAGAGAGAGAGAGAGAGAGAGAGAGAGAGAGAGAGAGAGAGAGAGAGAGAGAGAGAGAGAGAGAGAGAGAGAGATGCGTGTGTGGGCGGTGTGCACGCGCACCTCCCAAACTCCTTGTCGAGGATGTCCTTCACGTTGTCGCGCAGGACGATCTCGCTGGCCTCCTCCGGATTGTTGCTCCGCGCCTTGCTTGCAGCGTTGATGACTTTTTCGAGCAGGTCCTTCTCATCGCCGCGGTAGCCCAGCACACTGTCGAACGTGGAAAGATCATACCCAGAACTCGTACGGAGCGGCAAAAACCATGACGGGCTTTCTGTCACCTCGCTGCGACGGTACCCGATGACGAGCTCTTCTAGCTCGGTCTTCCCGTTCGCACCAGGTTCGCCAAAAGAATTTAAAAAAACAACTCTAGGGCTCAGGGCCCAACGTGGTGGTCGCCGCTTCCAATGCGTACGACGACGTGTACTTGCGCCGCACCACGGGCATCGCGCCGGTGCCGTGGCCGGGCACGTCGCCGCAGCTCGCCGCGACGCCGTACACCGGCACGAGGAGCGAGGTGCTCTTTTGCTGCGGCAACCATGCGTACAACAAGGCGATCCGGCACTGGGCGGCGCTCATCGCGAACGGGAGCGCGGCTCGGGCAGCGGGGACGGGGTCGGCGCCCGTCCGCTTCGCGTGGCTGTCGGAGCTGTACACGAAGTCGGACCAGTGCCGGAGGGCGCCGACCAACGCAACGGCGAGCAGGGTGTACGCGAGGTCGAAGGTGTGCGGCTACTCGTACGAGGACGTGGCCTCGCACCCGCTCGCGGTGCTGCTGCCGTACTCGATGCACTCGTACGGCCTCGTGCAGGCGTACTCGCTCGGCATCCCGCTCCTCGCCCCCTCGCTGCGGCTGCTCTCCGCGCTGCACGTCGCCACCGGCCTCTGCAGCCACAAGGGTCCCGGCAACACTCCGTGGAGGCCGAGCAGCGGCGAGAGGAGGAGGGTGCCCTTCCTCAATCGGTGGAGCATCAAGGACGCGCGCGCGTGGTTCGCCGCGCCGCCGCCCTCGGCCGACGTGCCGTGCTGCGCCTCGGAGCCCAACGACGCGTGCACCCCTGCGGCGGCGGCCCAGTGGCTCCAGTTCGCCGAGTGGTACCAGTGGCCACACGTCACCTACTTTGACTCGCCCCAGGAGCTGCACGCCAAGGTGGAGCAGCTTCTCCGCGACGAGAGCGCCCGGCGCACCATATCAGACGGCGCAAAGGCATTCTTCGCCGCCGAGCGAGAGCGGACCGCGGGGCACGTGCGTGCGGCGCTCCAGAGGTCGCTGCGTGTGGCGCCCGCGCGGGCAGCCCCGAGGGAGCGAGAGGGCGTGCCGGTGGAGGCGGAGGCGCCACGGCACTTGCAGCAGCCGCCCGCCGGCCGCGACGTGCGGCCCCGCCGAAACGAGGAGGGGGCAGCTGCAGGGGCCGCGGGCGTGCCAGACTACCTCGTCGGGCCGTTCGCCTTCAACAACGCGTGCGTCTCCTTCTACGCCGACCGGGCGTCACAGCTCCGTCCGTCCGTCACCTCCGAGGCGGGCGACTCGGCCATGCTGCACGGCTTCAGCGAGTACACCCTTGGCTACCAGCGCGTGCTCAAGGTGCGGCCGGCGGAGGCCACCGACCAGCTGCGCCGCTGCGAGCGGAGGTCGCTCGGCGTGCTCGTGCCCTTCTCCTGCAACAACGTGTACCACATGGCCTTCCACGCCGTCCCGAGCTTCGAGCACTTCCTCACCCTCCGCCCGGCCGCGGCGCCGCCCACCTTTGTGCCGCTGGTCTACCCGACCGCCGCCGTCGGGCGCAAGTTAAGTGCCGACCCGCGCCGGTGGCACGCGTGGGAGTGGGCTCTGCGCGCGATGACACCGCGCGCCGAGGTCGCCGCCGACGTGCGAGCTCTCCTCAACGCGCCTTGCACCTGCTTCGCCACGCTGACTGGCACGACCGCCCCCTTCCACCCGGCCGCGCCGGCGTCGCGGCCGCGCGTCGGCGCGTTCCGCGCGGCGGCGCTCCGCAGCATCGGGCGGCTGCTGGGCGCGCCGCCGCCCGCGCCGGAACGGCCGCCCCTGCTTTGGGTGCGCCGCTCGCCTCTCTACCTGAACGTTGGCGAGTCGACGCCACGGCGCGGGCTGACGAACGAGGGTGCGCTGCTGGACGCGCTGCGCCGCGCCGGGTTGGGCGACGCGCTGCGGCCGACGACGCTCGAGGCGCTTCCGGTCGCCGCGCAGGCGCGCGAGGTTGCGGCGGCGGCAGGGCTCGTCGCGGTGCACGGCCAGGCGCTGGCGTGGGTGCTATTCTTGCCGTGGGCCGAGCGCCGCACCGCCGCCGTCGAGCTGAGGCCTCGCGGCGCCAAAGCGAACATCTACGAGGCGCTCTCCGCCGCGCTCGGCGTGAGGTACGAGCGCGTCGCCGCGACGCTCGCGGACAGCTGCCCGAGCGCGCGTTGGCTGCAGTGCAACGTCACAGCGTCGCCGCAAAAGGTAACCGCAGCATTGGTGCGCGCCGCCGCACACGTCTCTTCGGCAAGATGATCACAGTCTGTACGTCGGTCCTGCGCACTGGGTCATGAACGTGTGTACACATAGGAGGCGTATGGGTATTGCTCTCACTGGAGAATTTCTCCCCGTTAGCTAGTAGCTCAAAAGAAAAGCTGCTGTCCCCTCAGCCTCCCGCGGCACCATCCACGTGCATATGCCCGAGCCGGCCACCTCCTCCCTCGACGCCTCCCTCGACGCCTCCCTCCGCTCTCGGCGGTCAGACCACGGCGGCGTCCCTGTCGGCGCGCTGCTCGTCCCAAAGCGGAAGCTCACGAGCTGTCGGGCGGCGCTCGAGGCGGCCGTCGGCGACCTGCGGCACGGCACGCGGTCGGATGTGCGGCACGCGCTCGTGGTGGACCGCGTCACGCCGGACATGTTCCTGCTCCACGTTCCTGCCACCGTCGCGGGCGTCCTCGACGATCCGGCCGCCGCGCCGGCAGAGCTGGCCGCCGCCGTGCCTTCCACTGCGCCAGCACGCAGAAACCTCTTGGTCTTGCGCGCAGGCTACGGCTAGGCTGCCTCCCGCGCCTTCGCCCTCGCAGCGGCCGCCGAGATGCGCCTCGCCTTGGCTGCGGCGAGCGCCGCCTCTGCAACCGCCGCGGCCGCCGCGGCTGCCGCTGCCGCCTCGGCCGCCGCCTCCTCCGCCGCCGCGGCCTCCTCCTCCTCTGCCTCAGCCTCTCGGCGCGCCTCGGCTGCCGCCTCGGCTGCCGCCTCCTCGCCCGCCTCCCCTGTCTCCCCCGCTGTCTCCTCCTCGCTCGCCTCGCCTGCCGCCTCGGCCTCCTCTCCCAACGCCTCCGCCAGCCCCTCGACCGACGTCTCCGCCGTGATGCCGTACCGAATCCGCTCCTCGTGGAGCGTCTCGAGAAGCCTGATCAACCCCTCCCTGTCCAGCTTCGCGGGCTTGGCTGCAGCTGCCCCTGACGGCGCCTCGGGATCCTGCGACGGCCCAGCCGCGCCCGCCCCTCCGCCCTTCTTCTTCTTCTTGCCCTTCTTGCCCTTGCCGCGCTTCTCCGTCTCGACCTCCGCCAGCAGCTCCTCGGCGTGCCGCGCCGCCTCCGCCTCCGCCGCCGCCCGCTCCGCCGCCCGCTCCGCCGCCCCCGCAGCCCACGCCGCCTCCTTCGCCACCGCCTCGGCCGCCGCCTTGGCCGCCGCATGCTCCTCGAGGGCGCGCACGCACTCGGCGTGACCCTTCTCCTTGGCGACCTGCAGCGCTGTGTGTCCAGCCACCGTGCGCGGCTTCGTGTCGGCGCCCGCCCGCAGCAGGCAGTGGAGAGCGGCGGGGTGGTTTGTGTAGGCGGCGATGATCAGTGCGGTGTTGCCGATGCTGCTCTGCAGGTTGATCTCTGCCCCGCACCGCACCACCAGCTCGACCACCCGCCCGTGGCCGTTGAGGGCGGCGAGCATCAGTGCGGTGCGGCCGTCGCTGGTCTGAAGGTCGATCGAGGCGCCACGCTGCAGCAGCACCTCGGCCACCCGCTCGTGGCCTCGGTCGGCGGCCCACAGCAGCGCGGTACTGCCGACGCTGCTCTGCAGGTCGATCGAAGCGCCACGCTGCAGCAGCGCCACGGCCAGCCGCTCGTGGCCGTAGCGGGCGGCGGCCATCAGCAGCGTAATGCCGCTCACACCCTTCGCAGTGAAAGTCACGTCCACCTGCCCGCCGCCGTCGAGCCACGCCAGCACCGCCTCGTCGCCTTGCATAGCCGCCTCCACGACCTCCTCGGGGACGGCGTCCTCGCCCGTTCCGCTCTCCACGCCGCCAGAAGAGGACGCGGCAGTTGATGCTGCCGCTGCCCCCTTGCCCGAGGCGGCATCGCCGTCCGCCCCTGCGCCGCCTGCGCCGATGTCCTCGGGAACAGGCCCGCTGCTGCCGCCCGCGCCGCCCGAAGCGCTGCCTGCCCCCGCGCCGCCCGCCTCGACCGCCGCCGCGTCGCGCCTCTCCGCCACCACCTCGCCCAGAAACGTCTTGACGGCGGCGACGCACTCGGTGTGGCCCTTCTCCTTGGCGGTCTGCAGCGCCGTGTGGCCGTCCGCAGTGCGCAGCGCCATGTCTGCGCCTGCCCGCAGCAGGCATAGCACGAGCTCGGAGTGGCCGTAGTAGGCGGCGTACGTTAGCGCAGTGTGGCCGTCTGGGACCTGAAGGTTGATCTCCGCCCCGTGCCGCAGCAGCAGCTCGACCACGCGCTCGTGGCCGTAGTAGGCAGCGTTCGTGAGCGCAGTGGTGCCGCGAATGCTCTGCAGGTTGACCTCTGCGCCGTGCCGCAGCAGCGTCTCGACCACCTGCACGTGGCCATTGACGGCGGCGGCAATCAGCGCCGTACTGCCGTAGCTGTCTTGCGCGTCGACCCTCGCGCCCTGCTTCAGCAGAACCTCGACCATCTGCTTGTGACCGTGTCCGGCGGCGATCAGCAGGAGCGTCCAGCCACTCACACCGCCACGCACGCACGTCGCATCAACCCGCCCGTCCCCGGCGAGCCACGTCTGCACCACGCCCGCCTTGCCGTTCGCCGCCGCTGTCTCGATCTTTTTCGGCAGCGCGAGCGGCGCAGCCTGTGGCGCCGTTGAAGCGTGTCCGCGCCGGGAGTCGGCTGAGCCAGCCTTCGTTCGGCCGGGCATGCAAACGGGCGGGGTTGCGGGTGCTGAGCGCACCGCGACTCTCTTCTCGCGGGAACCTGGGGTTGACGTGTCTTTTTTCTCTTTCTTTGTCGGCAGGCATGGGACGCTCGTCGTACAAGCTGTTTCGTCTTCACGCGCCTTCATCTTGACGCGCGAATGTCATGGGTAGACGCCCCGCATCGCCCTAATGATGCGCGGCATGCACACGGCGCTGGTACACTGATACACACACTGATGCATCGTAGCTCAGTCTACTTGAAGTCCTTGTCGGAAATCGTAGAGAGTAAAGGACTTAGTATAACGTCGCTACAATGTGCGCGCTCCACCTTCCATGACAATGTGCGCGGGACAGACAAGGACACAGGAGGAAGGAAGGGTGGCTCCTCTCTCAGAGAGAGAGACGCACACGGGTGAGGGGTGGAACACGTTCACACCGGGACGCCTTATCTCTTACACTCCCCCATTGTCTGCAGAGACAACAAAGGTAAGGCGTCGCGCTGATCAGAGGCGCGAGCTAATGAACGTGGCATGTGACCTCACCATTTTCATTAGCCGCGTCGCTTCCCTTCTCGTTTTTTGTCTCGCCGGTTCCATCCCCTTCTGCCACTGGGCGGTTATCGGGGTGCCCAGGTATTTGTAGATCTCGACCGCCGCCGCTTCCACCGCCGTTTGTCTCGCCGTCTGTACGTCGTCTTCTCCCTTGCTCGTCTGTCCTCTCGCTGTCGAAGTCGCCCTCTTGATGCTGCGTGGTGCCCGTATCTGTGGAATTTCCGTCCCGTCGAGGAGTCGCATTGGCGCGCCTTCTATGTTTCGTGCGATCCCATTCTCGTATCGTACTGCCATGTACGCTGTCTTTTCTTTTCCCTTGACCTTGACCGCCATGCCACTCATCTTCATTAAGTACCAGTTCAGGTCGAATATCGCCTGTAGGTCCGCGGTGCTCTCAGTGATGAATGAGCCGTCGTCCGCGTAATATAGCTGTGGCACCCGCCCGTTTTCTCCTTTTGTGACTGCGAATCCTCTCGCGTACTTGGATACCGCCCATTGTCCCATTGCTATCGGCATCTTCGCCCTCGACCCTCCGTTTGGATCGCCCTGGCCTGTGCCTCGGTCCAGGGGGAATGCGTCCGACAGCCCATGTTCGGTCTCAAATTGCCCTGTAACGTTTGTGTGTAGCGCCTTAATTACCGCGCTGATCTCGGGTTCTACTCCTAGCGCCGCCTCGAGCTGAAATTGTATCTCCTTTACGATGCTCATGAAGCATGTTGACAGATCCTGGAAGCCGATGCATATTTCGCGTCCTTCGATCGCCGCCTGCTCTATCATTAATCGTACCGTCACTATCATCTCTGCGCACATTCGTTCCGATTCCCATCCCGCCTGAGATCCTGGTATGACCTTGGCGTTTACCTCGTCGTACTCGTTGCTTAGCATGTGCATGACTAGCTTCTGTCCGTGTGGCACGAGCCACAGGTCTCTATATTGCGCAATGTCACTCGCTGTGCCGCCGGCCTTGAGCGTTAGCATCGCGATCCATTCCCTCCACACCTCCGGGTATTCCTCCGTTCGGATGCATCGCATCGTCGCTTCCCAGTATGCTCGTTGCAACCACTCTGGTGCACGCAGCAGTAGGTACGCGTTGAAGCCGTCCTTCCCCGTCCCCTTCTTGGCCTTGCACTTTGCGAGGGCTCGTTTGAAGTTCTCCCACGAGCACACTCTCTCCACCACGCTGGTTGTGTCGTCTCGTTCGTCTTCTTCCGTCCCACTCTGTGCGCCACTGGTGTCGCCGCCGCCGCCATCGCTGTTCTGCGGCAGTAACTCTTTTATCAGCGTCGCCATGACCCTCGTCGCTACTGGGACGGCCCTGAGCGTCCGCTCTCCGTGTCTGGCCGCTGCCGCCCTCACTGCCGCGGGCTCCTCGTGCGTTACGTCCGGTCCTTGTTGCGGCGGGGGCGCTTTCTCTATGATTCTCGTTATCTTCGCCGTTCGTGCGGTCCTGCGTCCCCTCGCTCGGTTTAGTATCCTGAATACGTCTCGTATCAGTCCTTGCTTTGTCGTCGTTATTAGTCGCTCCAGCTCGTGCACCGCCGCTCTCTCCCCCACCGCTCTCTCCGTCGAGTCCATCTTCTCAAGTCGTTTGCTCATTTTCTGCAGATGGTGTCGGCATGCATCCCGCGCGGCTTGCGCCCTCGCCGCATCGCCTCCGTGCCTCTCCCGCTTGAGCATCTTTCTTAATTTTGCGTGGTGCCACAGTGCCTTGTAGATTCTGCGCTGTTCTGCGTCCCCGATATCGTTTGCGTCCTCTCCCGTCTCCCCTCGGTACCGTTCCGCCTCTCCCGCTAGCCTCGACCACCGGCCAATCTGTTCACAGAGCGACGCGCGGTGCGTCTTCGCCGCTGGCCGCTCCTCGTCCCCGTCCTCGTCTCTTCGCGTCTTGCCCTTCTTTCGCTTGTTCCGGATCGCCGTCGCCGCCGCTTCCATCATAGCCTGTGCCTCTTCGATGTATGATTTCCCTCCTCCCGTCCTTTTCCACGTCTCTCCTCCTATTTGCCACATATTCTTCATGGACCCCGTCTCAGTCACGTACGTCGCCCATTCCGCCTCGTCCCAGTCGTCTAGTTTTACTCCAATCCGCCTGTGCTGTCCTTCGTCGGCGTTCTCCTCTGCGAGTATGATGTCGGCGTGTACAATTTTGTGATCGTCTTTCTCTCCTGGCATGACCTCCGCCTCGCTTGCTCGTGCTCGTGTCTGCGCGTCGACTATTATGTGATCAATCTCCCTTCCCCCCCTGTGCGTCGCGACGCCCGTGCCCAGCGACTCCATTTGTTCGGTCTCTAGCAGGTCTTCCATCTCCGTGTCCGCCGTCCCCATTTGCCGCCCTCTTTCCTCCACCCATTTCCGCGTTACAGCATTCATGTCGCCGATGATGAGCACCCTCTCGTGCGTGTCGTGTCGTATCGCTTCTTTGAGCTCCTTCCACGCCTTGGCGATTTCGTCATTGCTCTTTCCTGTGTCGGGCATATACGCGCCGTACACGCTGATTCGGTGTTTCCCATCGAGTGTTTCGAGTACCACCCTCCTTACTCGTGCAGCGATTATGTCGACCTCCTGTTCTGGTTCAACCTTTTTGAGTTTGTCGGTGTTCCATACGATGGTCACGCCACATCTCGTTCGCCCGCGTCCGCGCTTGTCGTTTTGCGGGTCGCTGCTCGTGCCCGCCCCCGATGTTGCTCCTGTCTGCCCTGTGTTGGCGTCGGCGTCGGTGTCGCCCTCCCTCTCGCCGCAGGCAACGCTGGTGCCATACCCCTCGAGATCCCATCTCCCTATCACTGCAGCTCTCTCGTCCTCTGTCGTCGTGCTCTCCGAGATGACACCGAGATCGCCGCGATGGTCATTCATCATGTTGATTACGCAGGCCATCGCTTCACTCGGTGTGGTGGCCAGGTCCTTACCATTGCCTGTTTCTTTTCTCCTGTATACGTCACTTTCTCTGCTTACCATGTGCTGGCCAGGTCGGTTGTATGCGAATATTCGGATCCTCTTGATATCGGCCTTGCTGTTTCGCCGTCCTCTTCCGACTGCGTCGCCTTCCTCGCACGCACTCCGACGTCTCCCAAGCATCCTCTCATTGTCTGTGAGGGTCCGGTGCCGCGGTATCGCAAGGCTTTGCACTCTCAACTTTTGGCGTCTCACGGACGCCGTCGCGCGAACGCCGTCGTTTTGAACGCCTCGCTCGTTGGTAGCTCCTCTCTCGTTCTGCTCCTCTCCCGTGCTTTTCCTCCCATTGTCTCGGGTTGTCGCTCTCCTCTGACGCAGCCCTCGTGTCGAAGTGGATGGTGTTGGACCCCTTCTCCTCATGGTTGACTGTGTGATTGGCATGCAGCCCCGACCCCTCTCGTTCATCCTGCGTCGGCATGCGCTGGCGCGGCTGGTCGGGCTGTCGCTTTGTGGCGCATGACATGACCGACTCTTCGCAAGGAGGTCTTCCTCGCGGCATAGCGCCCGCCAACTTTTGTACGAACCCTGGCGGGAGTTTCTTATCGGCTCGAGTATGGGTCTGTTGGGCGGCCGGGGTTCGTCGGGGTGTTTTACAATCTTTCTTAAGGCTTTCTTACTGCATTCCTTACGCACCATGCATTCCGACTCCTGTCGTTTTCCGCTGGCTCCCACCGATTTCCGCTTCCTCACTCCCCCCCTCTCTCTCAGGCATGGTCCCGTCTCCTGTCCCCATTCGCCTCCTGCGCCTGTTCGCGCTCTTCGCCTTCCACCCTCCATCTCGTCGGTCCTCCTCTCCGTCCATCCTAGCGGCCGGCGCGGCGCTCCTCGATCTCTGCCTGGATGCATATAGGGCCGGTACATAGCAGTACGGCCCACGTCCCATAAAAACACACAACCCCGGACCCAAGACGCTCTTGACACAAACCACCAGTTACTTGTAGCTCTTCACAACCCTGGGGGTGGGGTGGGGGGGGGGGGGGAAGAAAAGTGCGGGAAAACCACACTCGCACACGATAGCCAGCCCGTATAAGATATACAAATTCAAAAGAAAAACGCCGCCTCCCCTCCTGGGAAAGAAAACATATGGCGTACAGCCCTTCGGGCACCTCTCTGTAGATTCGCAAAACCTCCCCCTGGGAAACGAAGACAGGCGTAGTGTGTGCCCAACCATTGATGCATCTAAATTCTAATACTAAACTCTTGTTCTTGTTAGATTCTTGAAATTTACGGCTTTATTGTGAGGATTCTTCTCAAAACTCTTCAAACGAATTTGAGAAGAAAGAAGAAAAACCTTTATCTCCCGTCGAACAACCCGTGCGTGAGACGACGGTCCGGCAAAAAGGAGCTATACCGCCCGCCGCCCCTCCCCCGAGGCGACTCCCTTCACCCACTGTTCATGCGTCGAAGGGCCCGGTCGGCCGCAGCCTCGCCGGGTGCGGCGCGGCGGAGAGGATGGCCTTCGACTCTCGCACGAGCTCGCGGGCGGTGTGCAGCACGCGCGGGCCGACGGGATGGCGCATCGTCGCGCCGGTGCGCTCGGCGCCCGCGCACAGCCAGGCGGGGGAGCGCGGCCGCTTGGCGTCGCGGCTTGCGTCGTCCGCCGCCCACGCCACCACCCTCGCAGGAGGGGTGAAGCCGAACGGCGGCGGCTCAGGCTTGGGCGCGAGGCTGCTCGGCGGAAGGGGAGGCGCGCCGGCGGCGGCGGTGGCCCCCCACGCGCAGAGCCGCTGCGGGGGCGGGAAGAGGGAGGGGCTGCCGCCGCCTCTGCGCCACCCCCCCCCCTCCTCTGCTGCTCCCGCGCGGCGTCGCGAGGAGGACGGTGGCGAGCCCGCGTAGGAGCAGCCACCCGCCGCCTCGGGCTCCAGACCATATCTCCCCACATCTCCCCGTATCTCCCCATATCTCCCTGTATCTCCCAGACCGAGCTCCGCCGCCGCCGCTCTCTGCGTCGGCGCCCGCTCCCGCGGCGCTTCCTCCTCCTCCTCCCCGCCGCCCTCTGCCGCGCACTCTGCCCGGCGCTGCCCCAGAGTGCGCGGTCTCAAGCACTCCCCGTGGTGGTGAGGGCCTCTCGCCATAGCGACGGCGTCCGCGGCAGCCAACGCCGCCTCCCTCGCCACCGCCGCCGCCGCCGCCTCGCCCGCCGCCGCCGCCGCGCCTCGCGCCCGCGCCTCCCGCGCCGCAACCTCCTGCCTCTCGTCGAGCAGGTGCCGCCTCCAGGCCGCCGCAGTCACCGGCGGCGAAGAGTCTGTCAGCGACTGCTCTGGCAGCGACTGCTCTGGCAGCGACTGCTCTGGCAGCGACTGCTCTGTCAGCGACTGCTCTGGCAATGAACGCTCCATCGGAGGCGGCGGAGGCACTTCCGGCGGCGGTCGCACTGGCGGCGGCCGGTCTAGCGGCGGCCCCTCCCTCTCCAGTGGCGGTTCCGCGCCGCGGTGCAGACGACGCCGCGGCGGGGGAGGAGGGGGAGGAGGGGCGTGCTGAGGCGCGGGAGCGGGAGGCGCCAGCAGCAGACGCGCGTGCGTGGCGAGCTCGGCCTACACGACACGCTCTGGGACATGTCGTGGACGTGTCCCGGACACTCCGCCCCCATCCTGCATCAGCGCCTCTAGCGCCGCCCTCCAGGCTCGGCCAATCTCGGCCAATCTCGGCCAATCTCGGCTAATCTCGGCTAATCTCGACCTCGAGCCGCGTCACAGTGCGGCGCGAGGCGACCAGCTCCCCTTCCAGCAAGTGGACCATCCTCCGCCACTCGCAATCAGAGCGGACGAGCTCATCGCCCAGCCTCGCCGCCTCTGCGGCCCTCTCGACGCAGCCGCGGCAGCGCTCGCGTGCGGTCCTTCCAGCCACCCGGCGCGCCGGAGCCGCCGGTGGAGCTGGGGCGGCGGCGCTCGTGGCTGGCGCGGCGACGCACAGGGCGCGCTCGGCCGGCTGCCGGCTCGCGGCGGCGGCCTTTGAGTGCCCCTTGGCGCGAGCGAGCGCGGCGATGGCGGCGCGGTTGACGCGGCGGTCAATGTCGGCTCGGATCGTGGAGCGCAGCGGCGTCGCGTCGGAGGCCGGCCGCTCGGCCGCTGGCGGCTGCCCCACGGCGGCGTAGGAGACGGGCGCAGCGTATGCGGCGAGCTGCGACGCGGCTGCAGGCACCTTGGTTGGCGGCGGCGGCGGCGGCCGAGGCGTCTCAGCTGAGTGTGCCGCACACCCAGGCTGCTGATGCCGCTGCCGCCGCTGCTGCTGCTGCTGCTGCTGCTGCTGCTGCTGTGGTGGCGGCGTTGGCGGCTGCTGTCGCCGCGGCGGCGGGTGCTGCTGCTGTCGCGGCTGCTGCCGCTTCTGTGGCGCGGGAGATGGCGCAGCGGTGGACGAGCGGGACGGAAGGCGGAGCGATGACGCGAGCCCCGGCGGTTGGCCGTGGCGCCTTCGCAGCAGCTCCGTGTATGAGGAGACCTCCATCTACCCGCGCGGGGGGCCCTTAGTACGGCCCCTGAGGCCGCCGTTGGGGCGTCGAAAAGAATTTTAGGTGGCTTTGCCTCGCACAACACTGGGGGTGAACCTTCTTTTCTAGACCGCTAGGATTGAGAGCAGCCTCGCTCTCAATCTAGAAGTCGAAGGATTGTGAGCAGCACTCCTCGCAATCGTAGCATCTCTGTGCGATTGTGAGCACCCACGCTCGCAATCCTACGTCTTCTAGGACTAAGAGCAGCTCCGCTCACAAGGTGACTGCTGACGCTTACGACTACTACCAGCGCGCTCACAATCCGAGCAAACTCTAGGGTTGCGAGCAGCTTAGCTCACAATCCTAGCAACATGCCTCCGATTGCGAGCAGGAGCGCTCGCAATCCTAGAACTTTCGCCGATTGCGAGCGACACCGCCCACAGTCCTACGACTTCTAGGATTGCGAGCGGGTCCCCTCGCAATCGGTGCGATCACTGTTTGGATTGTGAGGAGACCCTCCCGGCGCGCTCACTCACAAGCGCTCGCGGCTGGAGCGATTGGGAGCGCCCCCTGTGCAAATGCTAGCAATCCTTGGATCTTGGGTACGATTGTGAGCACCGCCGCTCAGAGTCCTACAAGATGTAGGATTGCGAGCGCTACTGCTCGCAATCGGAGGCATGTTGCTCGGATTGTGAGCAAAGCTGCTCGCAATCCTAGGCTTTGCTCGGATTGCGAGCGCGCTGGTAGTAGTCGTAGGCGTCACCAGTCACCTTGGGAGCGGAGCTGCTCTTATTGAAGCTCATATGTGAAAACACCAACTTTGACTATGTGCACGTCGTAGCACGTCTCTGCTGCGGCGGCCCGGAGGCGGCCCGCGCGGAGCGGTCAGACCAGCACTGCGCCGGCGGTCGGCGATCGACTCTCGACATAGATCTTTAAGCTCTATTGAACGGCCTCAAGGCGCTCTTTAGGGCTGCCCTAAATATTCCGCTCGCCCGGCTACGTCGCTGGCGGCCCTCGCAGGCCCGCCGTCTCCAAAGTGGGCGGCGCTCTCGCCCGCGAACGGGCGACTCCAAGGCGGGCCTGCACTGGGAACGGCGTCTCTTCACAGCTGCGACTCGCTCTGTTATCAAAAGCGGACCCGCCCCCGGGGGGCACCCCACCAGCGGGCTAGCCAGCCTAGCCAGCCCAGCTAGCCAGCCCAGCCATGTCGCCTCCTGTGCACGTCAAGGCGATCGTCGCCTTCGCTCAGAGTCTGTTCCTCGCCATCGGCATCCGCGATCTGGTCGCCACTGGCACGCCGCTGCCGCTCCCGGACGAGGAGAAGCTGATGAAGATGTTCGAGGCCGACTCGTCGATGAAGTCGAGCGCAGTCTTCCGCTCGACAGGCGCCAAGATGTTCTTTGGGCAGCTCTTCGGCTGCTTCATCATCACGGTCGCACTCGTGAAGATGACGGCCGTCTTCACCAACCTCGAGGGGACCTTCCTGCGCCGCAACCTGTTCATCACGCTCGGGCTGTGCGACTGGCTCACCGCCGGCACCTTGCTCGGGCACGACGCCTTCTTCATGAGCAGCTTCGACGTGACGGTCAAGCCGTTCATCGGCATCATGGTGGTCGAGGGCGCCGTCCTCCTCTTCGACGCGCTCTTCCGCGAGCGGTCGCTAAAGTCGGCGGCGAAGAAGAAGAAGTGAGGCCGCTGCTCCGCGCTCGGCAGAGACGGACGCGATCGAGAGGACGAGCGCGCAGGGAGAGGGAGGCGGCGCGGCGAGCACACGGCACGGACGTGCCTGCACCGCTGCAGCCGCGTATAGAGGAGCTACAACGGGTTGCTCGATGACGAGGATGAGGGCGCTCTCTGTCCGGCGTCGCCGCGCGGCAGCCGGCCGGTCCCGGCTCGCCCGCATATCGAGCCCGCATAGATAGGCAGCATACTGTGGGCAGCATCCTCGCGGGCGAGAGCGCCGCCCACCTATTCACAGCCAGGTCCGGACTCTGTCTGCGCGTAACACGGCTGTATGGTGTATGTACAAATCGTGTTCGCGTAATGCCAAATGTTGGGTCCGGGGTTGTGCGAACGATCTGGGTACCTTATGTTCTTGTGCGCAGCCCGGATGTGAAGCCTTAGGTCCGGTGAGCTTCTTGTTGTAAAATTCTTAATCGACCTATCTGTGAAAATGAATGAAGAACGGGATGGACGGACGAGTCCGCCTCGACGCTGGCTGAGCGCGATGGCCGGCACGAGCGATGCCACGAAGCTATCAGGGTATCTGCATAAGAGCCACAAGGGCTCTGACGCCCGTACAGAGAAGCGCTGGTTTGTCTCTGACGGCTTTATTGTGTCCTACGGACGGATGATTGGCTCTGTCTTCGCGAGCACTGGGA
The DNA here is from genome assembly GCF_000372725.1 of Emiliania huxleyi CCMP1516. Taxonomy (NCBI): domain Eukaryota; phylum Haptophyta; order Isochrysidales; family Noelaerhabdaceae; genus Emiliania; species Emiliania huxleyi. The sequence continues at coordinate 101,023 of NW_005198167.1, read as the reverse complement.
AGTGCACCGTGCTCGCCCGAACCATGAACACTTACCCATGTTGCCTAACTAACTCCCCCCTTCGCACCCCCCTCGCCCCGCAGGTTCGATCTGCAAAGCGTCAAGTCCCTCAGCGAGCCAGAGCCGGGGGTGCTCGTGCTTGAGCTGCTGGACAAACCGCACCCAATCCGCGTCTGCATCGCATGGTGGCCGCGCTGCGCCGCTCGCCGCTGACGCGCGGTTGATCGCGGCGCCGACTCCGCGGCGGCGCCATCTCACGCAGCGGGGCGCGTCGCGTCGTCGGCGCCAAAACAGACGCGAGCTCGCGGCGCGGCCGCGGCAGCAAAAACATCAACCGTCTACTTCTCCTTCTCTTCTCGTCTCGTCTTGTCGCAGGCGCACACGCGCGCGACGTGCGCTTGTGTCGCCGCGTTCGCTCCGCGAAGGACGATTCGAACCGGGAGCCAGTCGGCGCAGCGGCGGCACGCGGCGGCAAAACGCACGACGCTCACCTCATGGAGATGCTGCTGCTTTGGCACCTCCTGATATAATGCTGATTTTTGCTGAGCGGGGCGGAGGCACGCGGGCGGCGGAGGCGGCGGCGGACGACGTCTACTACCTGGCCGTCCCCTGTGGTAGCTTAGCGATCAGGGAGGATCTAGGTTTAAGTGTTATTTTTTGTATGTCACGGAATGTAACCTGTTCGGCCTCGAGGAAGCTGCTGGGGGAGAGAGGGGGGGAGAGAGGAGAGGAGGAGAGGGGAGAGGATGAGAAGAGGAGAGGAGAGGAGAGGAGAGAGGAGGAGAGAGGAGAGAGGAGGAGGGGGAGAGGAGAGAAGAGGGGAGGGGGTGAGAGGGGGGGAGGGAGGGAGGGAGAGAGAGGGCGGAGCGAGCAGAGAGAGAGGAGAGCCTTTGAGCCTTGGCACCAGCCAAGCAGTTGAGTTGGCCCTGGCACCAGCCTTGGCAGTTGAGTTGGCCTTGGCACCAGCCTTGGCGGGCGGGCACGCGGGACATGCACAGGCGCCAAGGGGCGCAGCGCCGACAATCACGGCGGTGATTGCGGCGCAGGTGGGGGGACGGGAAGTCCGTCGGCGTTGCCGGGGGCCCAAGGAAGCGCGAGGGAAAAATTCCGCCGCTGAGGGCGCTCGTGCGGCAATAGCCGGGTGGAGGGGGGAGCGTGCCGGACGGGGCGTCGCCGCGCCGTCCGATGGTCTGCTGCCCCGCGCAGCAACCGTCGGGCGACGACCCGGGGGCCAAAAACCCGGCGACGACGGCGCTCTGGATGGGGCGTGACCTCCTGCCTCCAACCTCCTTCCTTTTTGAGCAGGTGTGACGCCGCGCGAGCGACGCTCCGAGATCGCCCGAGATAGCGCGGCGCGGCCCCGAGATCGCCCGAGATAGCGCGAGATCGCCCGAGATCGCGCGGCGCGGCCCGAGGCGAGGTGGATGGGTTGGGAGCGAGGGGGCGGAAGTGTTCAGTGCGGTACGTAGATGGTAAGCTCGAGGCGCGTGAGCCGGACTTGTGAGCCGGACCACCCCCTCTTGTTTCCTGCGTTGTTGAGCCAGGACTCAACATACTCGGGCTGTCCATCCCAAACTGTCACTCCCCTTTCTCCCGGCCGGGGTGGGGCGCGCGCGGGTGGCGGCGGGTGTGCGGGATGTCCGTGGGCCCGAGAGCGATATGTGCCATGTCCGCCTTGCGGAGAGAGAGAGAGAGAGAATTCTTGATACGAAACCACGACGACACACACCAGTCGACTCGCATCGGTTGCCTCCATGAACGGCGGAGCTATTCTCGCGCCCACACCACACCTGGCTCCAACGTGGACACGCCCATAGCTGGGGACACTACTAGGTCACGCATGGCATCACAGAAGTTTTATCTCTGGGCCCCGAAAGGCATCTCTAGCAGTGTCGTTACACATGCCCCCTCCCCTCCTGGGCGCATGCGCCTCACGTCTCGCCAGAGCATAAGCCCTTGGCGTGTGGCGAGACGAGTTTTTCGCCATCGCAGCGAGCAGCAAGCCGCCCGCCGCAAACAGCCGGAGGCATCGCCACGGCACTGGCTGCGCCGCGGTCCCGCACCCGTCGACGCAGCTCCCCCCGCGGAAGACCGCGCGTAGCAACGTCTTGACGATCGAGATGAGCGTGCCTGAAGCTCGCCCACCTACTGCCCCTGAGAGTTGGTTATTGAGTGGGATCAGCTCCCCCCCTTGGGATCACAGCTTCCACGACCTCACACCCAACATCGCAGGCGGGATCAGAAGGGGACTCCACACCGGACACCGCCCGGGCACAGCCCCCCTACCCGTCGGATCGCACAGAGGGCCCCCTCGGAGCAGCCCACACACAATCACGCATCGGCAGATTGAGTGCCTGAGTCAGGCAGACAGCACAGACAAGAGGAGAGAGAGGAGAGAGAGAGAGAGAGAGAGGAGAGAGGAGAGGGTGAGGGTGTGAACACACGTGAGGAGTGGGGGAGGGTGTCTGTGGTGGGTTGTAGTCATACTACGTGGTTACAACCACGCGCCCCTCAGGAGCTTAAGGTAGAGCTGAGCGTCCAAGACGCCTCGGTGCCTCCCACCGGCGTGAAGACCATCCGGATCAATCGAGCCCGCCTCCGGCGGGCCGTCCCCGCGATGGCCCACGGTCCTCCGTCGCCTGGTTGAACCCCCTGCCTCCCGGTTGACCCCCCGGTCCCCGTACACGACCATGAAATAAACTCAAAGTCCACCACAGCCACCAGCCTCCACCTCCACCCGCGAGCCGCCACCGCTGCCGCCCGCGACGCCGCCCGCCGCGTCAGATAGCCGCGACGCGCGCATCGAGTCGCGTCGGAGAGCCGCGCCGCACCAGCAGCAGCATCTGCACCACCAGCAGCAGCAGCAGCACCACCACCACCACCCGAGAGAGAAGCGCACCTGCCCGACGCCGCCCGCCGCGTCAGACGCTCGCGACGCGCGCGTCGAGCCCAGTCGCACAGCCGCGCCGCGCCAGCAGCAGCATCGGCACCAGCAGCATCAGCACCACCACCACCAACAGCAACAGAGACAGGCAGTGCAGGCGCAGAGGCGCTCGCAGAGCGGCGCTCAGCGCCGCGCACGCCACGCTGCGGACCGTCGGACGAGCGCACCGTACGTCGGCGGCGAGCCGCGTCGCCAGCCGTCTCACGAGAGAGCGGCGCCGCCGCGTGCGCGCAGCAGCCGCCGCGGCAGAGGCGAGCCGCGGCGACGTCCGCACTAACGGATAACGGCCATTGGCGGTTTCTCTCTCTCTCTCTCTCTCTCTCTCTCTCTCTCTCTCTCTCTCTCTCTCCGCCTTGCGGCTAAGCTCAGCTCAGAAGAAAAACTGCCCCCTCTGCATCTGCAGGCGGACGGCAGATGTGCATGGCGCACAGCGAGTGTCTTGCGAAGCGGTTAGGCGCAACGTGTCTTGCTGCGGCAGACGAGCGCCTCGAGAGAGGACAGCATGGCCCGGGCCCAGCTGTGTCCGCGGGCAAGCAGCCGTGGGAGCGCGTTTGCGTGCGATGCAAAGACAACGGGTTTGCAGTCGATCAGAGCATTGTCCGCTGCGTTCCGCGAGATGAGCTTCTGGCGCTCCGACCCAAGGGTGGCTCCGCCGACGGCTTTCGCGATGCACCGGCCTCTTATGCGGAGAGGTTCAAGTACTGTCTCATCAATGACAGCGGCGATCTGAGCAGAGCCGAGGGGCGCACCTGCAAGGATGGTCCAAAGCACAAGGACGTAAGCCAAGATGGCGCGCTCGTCCTTCTTCACCCTGACTCGCCGCTGCCGCCGCCACACTGGGTGACTCCCTCGGCTGCCGACTATGGACAGCCAGAAGGCGGCCCATTGGAGCTCTCTGTGATGTACAAGACTTTTGTGCCACTGGGCAGAGGCAGCCGGCGCCCGGTTTTAGCTACGCAGCGACTGGGGCAGCGCAACGAGCAGCTGTCTTTCGATGACGGCATCCCGCGTGACATTCTTCCGGCCTTGGTCGAAGCTCTGCCTACCATCTCCGCCGCCGCCACCGCTGGCCCGTCAACCTCCCGCAATGTCCTGTCAACCTCCTGGTCGGTCAACCTTCAGCCCGTTAACGGAGAGGGAGGAGACCCGTCGCAAGGAAGCGGAGCCCAGCCCGCCAGGAAGCGGCCGGCTGCCGCGCCAGTGGATGACCTGGTGGCCAGGGCGAGCACGCTTCAGATATCTGGCTTGAGCGAAGGGGAGAGGCTCGCGCTCGCGGCGAAGCTCAAAGCCGTCGTCAATGTCTTGGAAGATCCAACTGTATCCCTCGCGAACGAAGAGGAGGCGAGAAACGTTGAGTCCGCATTGAAGATGAACGGAGAATTTGAGCCAGACGGGGGCTTGCAGCTGCGGAGCGCTGGGGCATCAAGGCGGAGCGAGCGGGGGGGATCCCCTTCGGCCGCAAAGCAGGAGCCGAGCGACGAGTCGAGTGACGAGGAAGAGGCGATAGTGTACAGGAGCACCCGCAGGTAGGGCGGGGACACAGCATGTACACACGTTCGTAGCAGGATCTCTGCGGCAAGTCGCGGGCATCACCAGCTGGCCAGCATCCCGAGAGTAGCCAGTCCTGAAGTCACGTGCTGACTGGCAGCTGCCCTCTCGCACCCAACCTTGTGGCGGCGCCTGGGCCGGAAGAGGAAGGGGACAAAAATTCAACAAAAGTTTGATACTTAGAAACGGTCACACTACGTGCCTCCCCGTCTTTGTATCTTTGTAGCCTGGCGTTTGAGTCAAAGCCTTTGAGAGAGAGATTTTAGAAAACCAACACAAGAAGCCCCGCGTGTTTGCCGCGTCCCGTGCCCCCGATTCATTTTAACATCAAAAGCAGCGTCCGGCGCGGAAGCGGCTGCGAATAAAAAGAAAAATCGCTCACCCTACCCAAATAGAGCCGAATCCAATACTTTCTCGGCAAGTTCCCATTTTATAAGTCTCTCCCCCGCAACTGAGGGGGTGGTTTCGGAGTTGCACCGTCATCCGTCCGTTTCGCGCGCATTAGCGACGATGCTCTCGACGCTCCGACACGCTGGCGGCAAGAGGAAGGTGGGCGAAAGCGGAGCCGTTGCTGGCGAGGACCCCGACGATGGCGACGGCTACGCCGTCAAGATGCTGCAGCGTCTCCTCGATGTCGCACGGCCCAAACAAGCAACTTCTCGATCGCTGGCCGACACACTCGAGCTCGTGGTGGAAGAATGGAGTGTTCACGCAGCGGAGATGCAAGGGGACACGTATGAGATCGTCGGCGGCGAAGAGCGTGCCAATGCCAAGAAGAACCTGCGTCGAGGGTCGGAGACAAAAAGCGTTATGAGCATGGTGCTAGACGCGGCCGGCACAGATGAGCTGCCGCAGGCAAGCCGCCGCTGCCACTGCCGCTGCCGCACGTTTCTCGCGCCCAACCAGTCGCAGCCCCCACGCCTGCAGGGAGCTCGTCTCGAAGTTCCAAACGAGCTCTGGCCGCGCTGCGCTAGTCGATATGTACGGAGCAAAGCACGAATGCGCCGACGATGCCGAGATGGCAAATGACGATGATGACGTCGATGCGAGCCGCTGCGTCCCGCCTGCAGGAACCAAGGTAGCGCTGTGTAAGCTTGCTGCCCATACCGTCATGAATGAACAGTGTGGCACAATCGCCGGCTACTCAGCTGAAGCCGATCGGTACGTGGTGCAGCTCGAGGATGGAACGCGCGTGCGAGTGTGTCGTGGCAACCTACGCCTCGAGGCGCTGACCACTCATGATTTCGCTCATGCCATCGGCGAGACCTGCACTGTGTTCTCGCGTCTCGCTGCTCGCCACGGGGCATCCATGACCAGCGAGCTCGTCGGCGCGCTGCTGCAGCTGCCAAGCCGCGAGTGGACAGTCATGAATGACCTGGTCACTACGCGACTGGCGACCGAGAAGCCAGCAGTGCTGCGCCGACACATGCCGGTCTGGACAGTGCGCGAAGCAGCCGCATGCGGCCTTACTGAGGCCGAGCGCGCGGCGATTGGGTTAGGGAGCGGGGGGTTCGGTTTACCTCGCTCCTGTGGCTGTGCTCATACCTGCCGCGAGCCGGTGGTGATGTGGATCGCGACACGCATTGCGGTGCAATACACGCCGCTGGTTGTGGGGAGGACGTGCCGCTCGATGCTGCGGGCGGCGTTGACGTTCACAGCCAGTTCACGTATTTGCAACCTTGTGGCGGCGCCTGGGCCGGAAGAGGAAGGGGACAAAAATTGAAAAAAGCTTGATACTTAGAAACGGTCACACTACGTGCCTCCCCGTCTTTGTAGCCTGGCGTTAGAGTCAAAGCCTTTGAGTGAGTGCACACACACACACACACAGTGAGTGAGTGTGAGTGAGTGTGTGTGTGTGTACACACACACACACACACACACACACACACACACACACACACACACACACACAACGGGGCCTCCGCCCTTGTCCACTCGCCAGCGAGCCGTCGACGTACCTGCGCCCAGAGGATCGCGCTAAAGCCCACCCGACGCCGCAGCATGGAGGACATGGACCCGCCCGACCCGTCTGTCCAAGTGGTACGAAGTTTGCTCGCTTGCGCGGGCTGCTTTGTGCCAAGCAGCGCTTTTGCCACCAGCACCGCTGACTGGCAGCCCGAGCCCCAGCCTGCGGGCCAGGGCTCGGCTGGCGCGACTGCGCCACCCGGTCCACGCTCCGGCGCCACTGCGCCGGCCACGGTCGCCGGCACGGCCGACGACGGACCAACTGCTCTTTCCATTGTGCCAAGCAGCGACGCTGCTTTCCATGATGGATCCATCTGACGGGGACGACCATCTCGCAACTGCTCTTGCAGAGGAAGCCGCCAACCGTGCCCTCGAGCAGTCCCTCGACAAACTCGCGTCTCAGCCCCGCCGGCCACAGCCGCGCCGCGAGCGGCCTGCTCGAGGGGACCCTGGCCACTGGGAGGGGATCATTGCCCACACGCTCTCGCATTTCCGCCAACGCCATCGCCCTGTCTCAGAGGCCACCGCCTCCGAGCTCCCCGCCGGCCCTTCTCTCGCGCGGCTGCCACCGCCACCGCGCGAGGCGAATGCCTCCCAGCTCCTACCGGCCGCAACCGGCCCGCCCTCCCGCCGCCGCCGCACCCAGATGCTGAAGCCTCTCGGGTGGCCCAGGAGGCCCGCACCGCCTCGCGCTCCCCTGCAGCGCCCCGACCCCTCCCTGACCGCCCCCGAAAGCGAAGCCCGCGCCCTGCGCGGCCACCCAACCGATTCTGACTCCGACCCCAGGGCCTAGGCGGCCCGCCATGAAATCTAGCCGTGTGTGCTGGCGTCCGGGTCCCAGCGGGTTTTCACGTAACAAGTACACACAAAGCCTTTGAGAGAGAGATTTTAGAAAACCAACAAGAAGCCCCGCGTTTTGCCGCGTCCCGTGCCCCCGATTCATTTTAACATCAAAAGCAGCGTCCGGCGCGGAAGCGGCTGCGAATAAAAAGAAAAATCTCTCACCCTACCCAAATAGAGCCGAATCCAGTACTTTCTCGGCAAGTTCCCATTTTGTGTGTGGGCAGCCTCCTCGCTCCTCGCCCTCACACACATGCTCGCTCTCGCCAGCACCAGCTTCGTCGGCTTCGCGCCTCTCTCCGCGCCTGCGTCCCGCTCGGGCGCGGTCCGCGCGCGGCCAGCTGTGGCTGGCCTCCTCGACGGCGTCAAGGATGCGTTTGGCGGCGGCGACAAGCCGCTTGTTGCGGCGGACCGTGTGACACCCTTCGACCGGTGGCTGGGCCTGGACAAGGACCTCGAGGCGGAGCTCAACGACGGCGTCGATCAGGACGTGACGTACGTCGACCCCTCCGACGCGAGCAACTATGTCTCGCTCTCACTCGTCAAGCCGATGGGGATCGCTTTTGTCGAGAACGAGGGCGGGTGCGGCGGCGTGTTTGTCGACGAGGCGCGTGGGGCCGCTCCGACTCTGCCGCCGCCCCACACACCGCTCCCTCCCCCCCCCGCTGCCGCCGCACTCTCGGCGGTCTTTTCTCACCCGGCTCGCCTCGCCCACCGCCCCTGCTGCCGCCTCTGCCACCGCCTTTGCCGCCTTTGCCGCCGCCGCCGCCGCCTTTGCCGCCTCCGCCGCCGCCGCCTGCTCGATGCCCAGTGGCCAACCGTCGCCATCCCGCCGCCCAGGTGCTTGACTCTGGCTCCGCCGCCTCTGCGAGTCCGGTGCTTGCGCGCGGCGATCAGCTGGTGCGCTCCTCCGCCTCCTCCTCCTCTCCTGCCTGCCTCGCCTGCTCCTCCTCCTCGCCCGCGCCGCCTCTGCTTCCGCCTCCTCCTCCTCGCCCTTCTCCGCCTGCTCCTCCACCACCTCCTCCTCATCGCTCTGCCTGCGTGTCTTGTCGCACCGTCTCCATCTCCCTCCCTGCCGACCCTCCCCGCTGCCCTCACCGCCGCCATCTACCGCCGCCCTCCCCTCCACCCTCCCCTCCACCCACCCCTCCCCCCTCCCCGCCGCCCGCAGGTCGCCGTCGGCAGCACGCTCGTGCTCGGATGGGAGTTCGACGCGACGCTAGATGCCATCAAGGTCTGCTGAGATCCCGCCGAGATCCCGTCGAGATCTCGCCGAGATCTAGATGTCGCTGAGGCCGGTCTTGTCCACATCTGCGGGACGGCGCCTCATCGCATCAGTGCCGCGGGCAGGCTAGCGACGACAGCCCCAAGCTCGTACTCTCTCGGGTAGTCTCACCGCCCCGCCGCCGCTGGCCAGGCGAGCGATGACAGTGCGACCAAGCTCGTCCTCTTCCGAGGGCCGACCTCCTTCCTGTACGGCCCGACCAAGGCCAGCGAGGAGTGGTACCAGGAGAACCTCCTGTGAGGTGTGAGCGTGTGCGGAGCTCCGGCGGGGAACTGCGAGCGCCGGCGCGCTGTGTGGAGCGCCGCAGGCGCAGCGCCGAGAGAAGATGGACGTGAGTAAATTACTGTGAGGCCCCGGGGCGCCGTGGGCACCGCGCGCCATGCATGTGTGGTTAGCAAGTTGGGTCCTCATGCATGCAAACAGCCGCATCGCACATCGTTCATCGGCGCGGACGATTCATGGGGGGATATGGTCGCCTCACGCCTCCATCGCGCGGCTCACGCTCCCGCGTGGAACGCTAATCGGTTTAATTTTAAGACGTAAGTGCTGCGGCGTGCGTTTTGACTCCGCACCAGCTCCGCACACACCGCGTTCGCGTAAACTTGTCCTAACTCCTATGATTTTTTCAGTGTACGTACTTTTAGCTTACTACATACTAGAAAAGGGAGAGGGAAGCCTCCCGTGTTCTCTTCTTCTCTAGGCTCCTAAGGGCCCTACGCCGGGCAGCGAGTAGACAAAAGTTGTTATCAACAGAGTTGAGAAGACAGATCTGAGCGCTCGCGATGGACAGCGGCGTGACGCCGTTCTCCTTGGCCTGGTCCATCGCCGCGCCAGCCTAAGAAGGAGCCGGGCGCACTCAATCTGCCCTGCCTGGCTCTCTCTCTCTCTCTCTCTCTCTCTCTCTCTCCTAGGTAGGTAGGTAGTAAGGTGAAGAACAGCCAGGCTCGGACTGGACACCAACGCGGTATGGGTGGACGCTAGACAGATGATGACGACACGCACGAGCGACACACAGACACAAACAGGCTCACAAGACACACAGCCAGCTGGCTGCCACACACCCTGAGTAGGCGTACACATAACTCAGGGCCACATCCTCCCTGTCGCCCCCCCCAGCACTCCAAGGCACCAGAAGAACAAACAAGGGCACAACAAACAACAGACAACAGGAAGTGACATGCGAGGCTAGAGCAGTCTTGCTCTACCTCCAGCAATCTCGCCGGCCGGCGAGGCACGGACGAGATCGTGTGTGGGATCATGTGAGGTGTCTATGGACGCTCTCCTCACGGGCTAGCTGCCTACTGCTAGCCCTATCTCGCACTCACGGACAGCGGGCTCGCGAAGCAAAATACAGCGCGGAAGCGCCGCCGCCATTCGTCGCCCCGGCCCTCGAGCAGCAGCCTCGGCCCATGCCTCCCATGCCTCCCATGCCTCCCAAGCCCACCCTGCTCCGCCCGAGCCCGGAGTACCTCGCTAAGAAGCGCAGCGAAGAGGGAAAGGCCAAAAAGGCTGCGATCCAGCCGCGAGACGACTCGGTCGACGTCGCTCTCTGTGTCACCGGCGGCGGGTTGGTGCCGCCCGCTGAGATGCTGGGCGTCTTTCGAGGCTTTGCAAAGAAGGAGGTGGAGCAGCGCCGACCCGATGCATGCTCGAAGAACGCGCTCGACAACTTCGACATCATCTCTGGCGCTTCGGGTGGCTATCTCGCGTCCACCATGCACGCTACTGCTGCCTCCACCGCCATCGCCCATAAACGGTCGTCACTCCACCTTGCCGCGAGTAGGTACTGCTACTCCCAGTGCGACCCGGCCAAATATCTCGAGACTTCCCGCGTGACGCGCCCCTGCGAGATCACGCCCGCCTGCATGGAGCGGCTCGAGCCGGTGAGCAAGGAGTACGGCTCGTATGGAAGCATCCTGCACCAGCCCGGCCTGTGCTGCGCGGGCACCGAGGCGTGCCAGTCGCAGTGCTGCTTCCCCGACGTCTTCTGGCTCTGCATGGCGGGCATCCTGGGCGCGCCTCTCTTGCGAATCGCACTCTCATCTTTCCCCCTCGCACAGAGAGGGGGGCAGACTGCCCACACCCTTCCCTCGCCCTCACAGGCTTTCCGTACCGCATCCTCACTTGCGGAAAGTGCCCGTTCCGCGCGAGCTGGCCCCTCGCCTGCGGCGACCCGGCCATCTTCATCGAGTTTATGTGGCACACCCTTCTCGACCCCATCGGCATCAAAAAGGGCATGTACACGGCGGCCAGCGAGGCGCCCGCGCACCACAACCCTCGCCTCACGACGTGTGCGTAGCTGACCCATCCTCGTAGACGCTGACCCCGCCTCGTGTCCCCCGTGCTCGTCCGCCGCAGGAGGAGGCCACGCTCCTCGCCGCCGCCGAGGTGGGGAGCGAGAAGAAAGAGTACGTCTGGCCGCGGAAGGAGTCGCCGACGCCGGTGGGCATCTCGACCATGGTGCAGCATCGCATGCGGGGGAGAGGGGAGGGGGGGCACAGCGAGGAGGGGCTGATGACGGGGCCTCTGCTCGTGTAGGCCTCGCTGAGCAATGTGAGCCCCTACCAGTACACCGGCCCGTTGTACACTTGGCTCGTCAAGGCGTGCCGGCCGAGAGGAGACTGGGAGCAGCCTCCACCACACTCATGCACTCGCTGCTAAGGCGTGCAGTCCGAGAGGAGACTGGGAGCAGCCTCCACCACACTCATGCACTCGCTGCTAAGGCGTGCAGTCCGAGAGGAGACTGGGAGCAGCCTCCACCACACTCATGCACTCGCTGCTTTTTTTTCTGCCGCGCGAGGCACACGCCCCCCCCCACCAACCCTTCACCCCACCACCCACCATCCTTGCACCTGCCTTTAGGCGTGGAACGAGTCTGTAGAGATCTCAAAGAAGATGGCGAAAAACAACGACCCGTTTGTGCCCAAGCGCCCCCTCGAGGCAGGCCAGCAGCGGCAAGAGGCCAACCCGACTGCGCTCGTGGACTTGAATTCGCGGGATCCGGACCTGCTGTCTGCTGATTACGAGCTCCAGCTGGGCGAGGGCGTCAAGCAGGCCCTTGACTTCCAGTGGGGCACGACAGGGATCAGCGAGTACAAGGAGTACAAATTTGCACAGCCCGGCAACGCGCTCGGAATCTCCGTCGTGCCGTTTGTGTGGAGCCGTAGATGCCAGGACACACACGATGACGCACGCGGGGAAGCAGGTCCCAATCGCTCCTCAGCGACCCTCTGCCGCCCGTCTCGTCACCTTGCCGCCCCCGCCGCAGGTCTTCACCCCGGGCTCTGTCGAGACCAAGTACACTGCGGTGAACAAGGACGGCAGCAGCAAGGTCGTCATCCCGCCCGTGGGGATGTGGATGATCTGCGGCGGCCCCTGGTGCAGCAGCATGTGGCTCAAGGACGACGTCTGCGGCTGGGGGATCCTCGGGCGCGAGGCGGACTTCTCCGCCGTCCGCGTCAAGGCCGTTTGGGCCCTGCTTTCTCAAACGTTTTCTCAGCCGCCCCCGACCGCTTTTTGACCCCCCCCCCCCCCCCTGCCCCCCTGCAGAACGAGGACTTCGTGCTCGCGCCCGACTTTGTCCCGTACGGCCACTCGCCTGGCGCGCCTCACCTCTCGCCTGAGACCACGATCGGCATGGGCGGCGACGCATTCGGTATTCCCGCGGTGGTCTTGCCGGGCCTCTGCTGCGGCCTCTGCCCCTGCGTCGGCAGCCTCTTCTGCTGCCCCCTGCGCGAGTTCGACGCGCGCCGCTCAGTACCGAAAGGGGGGGGGTATACGCTGTCTGCTCAGGAGCGTCCCGGCATGAACAGGTGTCGCTCAAGATCCGCACGAATCCGGCCGACGCCTCCGAGACTGTCCTCTTCTCGGACGGCGGACTGCTCGACAACACGGCGGTCACCTCCGCCGTCGCCAAGGGGGCGAGCAAGGCGAGCTGATGGGAGGCGCTCTCGCCGCTTGCAGCGCGAGCATTCGACTGCCGCCCCCCTGCCTCCGCCGCAGGTGGTCTCCATCCTCACAAACATCAGCGCGCCCTACGTGGAAGACTTCTTCAATGACCAAAGAAAGGTCATCAAGCCCGAGTTGGCCGCCCTCTTTGGCATCGTGTACCAAGAGCCGCCGGCCGCTCTCAAGTATGGCGCGATAGCCCCCCCCTCCAACGGGCTCACCCCGCAGCTCTGCCACGGGTTGCGCAACACCTGTTCGTACTACCTAAACACGTCGGCGGCGGACTGCTTCGGGCTCGGAAACGTCGTCGATGCGGGGGTTGCGCCGTTCTACCTCCTGGCCCACATCTTCGACAACACGGCCGGGGCCTTTGACGTCGACGCGATGCTGCCGATCGTCAACAAGCTCCCGAAGAGCGGCAAGCCCTACACCAGAGTCGATCTCGAGGCGATGACGCCCTACAAGTTGCTCGTCACGCAGTTCGATGACCGCCACAAGTGCGGCAAGGCCATCGCTGGCACCCTCAAGGTACCTCGCCCCGCCTCGCTCCCGCCCTTTGCTTTACCCCTATCTATCCCTCTGCGCGCCCAGCCCCCCGCCACCAAACCCCTTTCAGGGCCTAAAGGTGCTCGACAACCCGTACTTCGGGACCAAGAAAGACCAGAAGGACGTCGACCTCACGGTGGTCGTGCTCGATCAGCCTAAGAACTGGAAGGACGAGGTCAACGCGAACCCGCAGCTCAACCCAGGGCATGCCTCCGGCGTGGACCTCTTCACGCAAACGGATCTCCTCCAGCTCCTTTGCTGCCCGGGCCACGAGGCCTCCTTCGGCTCGACCTCGTGCTTTAACTTCAAGGCCTACAAAACGTGCTGCATCAAAACCGACCCCTTCCCGTACTACCTCGAGGCCTTCCCCGTGCGGAACTACTCGAAGCCGACGCTCAACCTCTGTGGCTACATGGGCGCGCCCTAGCACGCGCCCCACACACTAGCACACGCCTTAGCACACACCCACATACGTCACCCGCGCGCTCCCGCGAGCAGGCGACTGGATCGTCGACGACGCGTGGGACCTGCTGAAGGACACCTTCGAGGCGCCCGGCGCCCCGTCGACCTCCGCGTGATGCAGCCGACGCCTCGCCTGAAGTCGGGTGGGCTCGCGCACTGCTTAGCCCTAGGGGCTCCCCTCTTGATGTGGCACCGCTGCGCGTTAGGCGACGTGGACCCGTGGCACGGCCTCTCCATCCTCGCGTCCCTCTCGCCGGAGCTGCCCGCGCTGCTCGTCTCGGGCGCCTCCCACCACGCTTGGACGCACCCGTCGCTGCCCACCGACCAGCCCTCGGTGGTTGCAGCGCGCAAGGCGGTCCGGAGGCAGCTGGCGGCTTGGCTCGGCCTCTAGGGCGAGCGAGCGAGGCAACGGATCGCTCTCCTTCGCGCTGCGCGTGTGTGTGTGGTCAGCCCGTCCTTTTCTACCAGTTTTGGGGCGGGGGGGCTGGCCGCTCCAAGAAGACTTGAATCGAGCCCAGGAAACTCTCGGCTAGAAGCCTAGAAGCTAGAAACGAAATTCCTTCTCCTAGATATTCCAGAGGGCGCACCTGGGCCCGCTCGTCGATGAAGGCGACGAATTGCTCTGGCGAGAGGCCCGAGAGGCGGGCGGGCGGGGGCGCCGATGCGGTGGGAGGCCATCGTGCAGCCGGCTTCATTTCTTTATGCTGAGGTTTCTCTTTTTTGTTTACCATCTACCTCGGCTCACAAAAAGAGCGGCGCTCCTGTAAAAAAGAAAACATGCGTGTCAGCACCTTCACCTTCAGCGCGCGCCGCACCGAAGGCCTCCCACCGCATCGGCGCCCGCCTCTCGGGCCTCTCGCCAGAGCAGCTCGTCGCCTTCATCGACGAGCAGGCGCCTCTCTGGAGCGCCGCCGCAATGCGCGTGGCGGAGGAGCACGCCGCTCGGCTCGCGGAGCAGCCCGAGTGGGTGCTCTCCGAGGTCCTCCTCTCGCCGGACCTCGCCCCGCACATCCTCGCCCAGCTGCCGACCACGGAGCACGCCGTCAAGGGGACGTGCCGCGCGTGGCGCCGCGGCTGGAAGGAGACGCTGAAGAAGCGCAAGAGGCCGCGCGTGCTTGTGATCGGCGGCAAAGGCAGCGATGGCGAGATCCTCAACTCGCTGGAGCGGTACGACCCGTCAACGAATGAGTGGGAGGAGGAGGCTGTGGCGCCGATGCTAACGGCACGAAGCTATGTCGACACGGCGGTGCTCGATGGCAAGCTCTACGCGGTGGGCGGCCAGAGCGAGGCTGACGGCGCAACTTCCAGCTCGGTGGAGCGGTACGACTTGGCTGCGAACGCGTGGGAGGCGGTGGCGCCAATGGCGACAGCGCGGCAGGATCTCGCCGTGGCGGTGCTCGACGGCAAGCTGTACGCTGTGGGCGGGTACGACGGTGGCTGCCTCAGCTCGGTCGAGCGGTACGACCCGGCGACGAACGCGTGGGAGGAGGTGGCGCCGATGGCGGAGGCGCGGGACGATCTCGCCATGGCGGTGGTCGACGGCAAGCTGTACGCGGTGGGCGGGCACGGCGGCTTCAACAACGGCGTCCTCAGCTCAGTGGAGCGGTACGACCCGGCCTTGGATGTGTGGGAGGCGGTGGCGCCGATGGCGTTGGCGCGGTATAAGCTCACCGTGGCAGTGCTCGACGGCAAGCTGTACGCTGTGAGCGGCGAGAATGACGACGACTTCCTTAGCTCGGTGGAGCGGTACGACCCGGCAGCGGCAGCGAACACGTGGGAGGCGGTGGCGCCGCTGACGACGGCGCGGGCCTATCCCGTAGCTGTCTTGATGTAGACGGCTATTTCGGGCTCGCACACAACACACGACGAAGTTGGAATTATATGATATATGTAAACCGCGCGGAAGACTACGTAGTTGCAAAAAGTCTCGCGTGCAAACCCCGCCAAAAATATGTGGATGTGGATGCTGGGTTGACGGAAATCGAGGGACGCGACCCACTTCGCCACAGACGGTCCCGCGCCTCGCCGCTATGACGGCGACACGGCCGCAGCTCGTGTGCGTGTCGCCGTCTTTGTCCGGAGTGAATACTCGAACGCGCTCGTCGGTGACGGTGTCCCCCGATTTCGTCGCGCTCGGCGAACCTCGACAGCGCTTTCGGTGGCATGCAGCTCTTTGCGCCTGAAGCCTGGAGAGCAGCTCCTCTGCTGCTCACACACTCTGCACAGTTCACACAGCCTACTGTGCGGCTGCCACAGCTGTGACAGCGATGGGCTCGCCCTCACTGGCCCTCAGTCACTTGTGCTGCGGCTTGTGTGAGCGACACTGCTCGGCGACTGCCGGCACACTGTGAGACATGGGTGTGAGGTAAAATCACGCTACCAGCGCTTGGTCACATCGGCCCCGAGGTCAGATCCATCTACTCTGTTGATGACAAGACTTATCTACCGGCTGGGGCCGAGCAGGAGGGCCCGGCGCACAACCCCTTGGTCAACTCACCCTCCACACCGCCAGTATCTAGAAGTGAATCGTGAATGCAGAAGATTGGGGGGGAGGGGGGGCGAACGGCAAGCCGATTGATGTTCCAAAAAAGAAGAGTGACACGTCTACCCACTTTTTAATTAAGCGGTCCGAGTTTAACACGTCTGAGCACTGAGGGTTTCTTAGGTTTCTGGAGCCTCGCGTGCTTTTACGCTTTTGATCGGGTCAGGGGAGAGTGCGACTTTTACCACTTTGGCCGTCTCGCGTCTGTACTCGGAGGCCAGCGCCTAGCTTTTAGCATGTTTCTTAAAATTTTCCTCGGCGCTGCGCGCCGGTGCACACTATGCGGCTAGAAAAATGCTGCCGCTCGCCTCTAGCGCCCGCCGGCGTGTGTCCAAACATGCACATGCACATGCACATCTGCATGTACGTACAGTTCGCAGTGGAGAGCTATAGGCCCAAAGCTACTGTGTGGAATGAGACAAATCACTCAAGCCGACTCGGGCATCTTGGCGCCGTAGAGGTCGACCGATGACGGCCCATGAATCGTTGCTCCCCCCTTGCACGCCGTCTGCTTCATGCCGGCAAACCACTTTGGGGTGACCGGCCCCCCGGAATCCGACAGCTTCATGTCGGTGAAGTGGAACGGGCGGCTCGTCGTCGAGGCGCAATCTTTCTGTTTGTACGTCTCCAGCGTGGCGACAGCGTACGTCCAGTCACGCTTCAGGAGCGGTACCGTGAACGACGACTTAGCGGGAGGGCCCTCGGCCAGGCGCTCCATCCCGATCTCGACTTTTCCGTCCGCGGTCGTGTAGATGTGTTGATGTGCACAAGTGGCGGCGCATACGTAACTCACTGAGAGCAATTCCGCCGTATCGTAAAGGAGATGAACTAGAGCAATTGAGAGGTAACACAAACGGCCTAAGGAGCATGCGCGCAAGGGCGACGGATCCGTGATTCCCGAGCTGGCCGGCCTCAACAGCTCGATTGAGCACGTGTTGTTAGACACTCGCTCGGACCCGGCGTCGGGGGTCACGGATCGATACATGCAGACGAGGAGACACGTGTTGATGGGCACGCCCGGCGTGGTCGGCACGGTCTTCCCGTGGAGCGACTGACCCTTCGGGCAGCAATTCCAAGGCGCCATGGACCACCCGTCGGGGTGATGGCCAGTCTTGTCGACCGGACCACCGGCTGCACGATCGTGAGTGGCCCGTGCGAGTTTTCGAGGCCAATGAAGTAGTACAGCAGCTGTCCCTCGTCGGGTGGGTACTCCTCAGGCGCGGTGTAAATTGCGGTGAAGTTCAAAAGGCCTTCGTGGCGGAAGCCGGTGTCGTCCTGCCACTGGTTCGTCTCTCGCCGCTGCCGAGCCATCCCCTCGGCCTCGGCCTCGCACTCCTTGTCGTGTGAAATGAGGTACGCCGATCCCGACTCCAAGAGATGCACCATCAATCCGTCTGCGTGCTCATGCACGCGTGCGTTTTCCGGGATGGCGTGCACGCACTTCTTCAGCCAAAGGCCGTGCGGCGTGCTCACGTACAGGTCCGAGCCGCTCTCGAGATCCGAGCTGGTGTATGCAATCGTGGCGACCGCCAGGAGCGATGCGATGCTCATGGCTGGTGTGGCTGTAGAATGGCTGGAGCGGAGAGAGAAACTGCGGCAAGGTCGATGGAGTATCGCAACAAGAATTCTTCCCTGGGGCAACCCTGCCCGCCCCCCAGAGCCCCAGGTAAGGCCCAGGTGTGGCCTAGGGCATCAGAAGGGACCAAGAGGAGTCCAGTCTGAGCCATGGAGCCCCTGTTTTTGCCCATATTTTGGGAAAATATCTACAGGAGAAGGGCCAGTGCGGTGGGTTCTCAAAAAGCCCCGCAGCGGCCTCGCTGGGCCAGAACATCGGCCCCGAGTGCTCCGCAGCAGCCTCGCTGGGCCAGAACATCGGCCCGCGAGGTGGGGTGCTAGTCTGGGACCCATACGTGGCAGTTCCCTTGCTCCAAGCGCTTGCGCTTCCTTCGGCGGTGGTGATCTAATCACCCGAATACCACGTTCGGATCGCTCCTCATCGCAAACCCCGTCAGCAGGCCATCGGTTGGGGGCGTGAGTGACACACACACACACACACACACACACACACACACACACACACACACACACACACACACACACACACGCACGCACGAGCAGCTGTGCGCCATCATCGAGGCGCAGGCGGGCGCGAGCGACGCCGCGCTGCGCGTGGCGGAGGAGCACGCCGCTCGGCTCGTGGAGCAGCCCGAGTGGGTGCTCTCCGAGGTCCTCCTCTCGCCGGACCTCGCCCCGCACATCCTCGCCCAGCTGCCGACCACGGAGCACGCCGTCAAGGGGACGTGCCGCGCGTGGCGCCGCGGCTGGAAGGAGACGCTGAAGAAGCGCAAGAGGCCGCGCGTGCTCGTGATCGGCGGCCAACGCGGTGGCGAGCGCCTCAACTCGCTGGAGCGGTACGACCCGTCAACGAATGAGTGGGAGGAGGAGGCTGTGGCGCCGATGCCGACGGCACGAAGGGATGTCGGCATGGAGGTGCTCGACGGCAAGCTGTATGCTGTGGGCGGGTACAGCAATGGCTTCCTCAGCTCGGTCGAGCGGTACGATCCGGCAGCGAAAGCGTGGGAAGCAGTGGCGCCGATGGCAGAGGCGCGGCATTCTCACGGCATGGCGGTGCTCGACGGCAAGCTGTACGCTCTGGGAGGCTACAAGGGCGACGACGACGGCCCCCTCAGCTCGGTGGAGCGGTACGACCCGGCAGTGGGCGCGTGGGAGGCGGTGGCTCCGATGGCGGAGGCGCGGAGCGACCATGGTGTGGCGGTGTTGGACGGCAAGCTGTACGCGGTGGGCGGCTTGAACGAAGACGACGGCTTCCTCAGCTCGGTGGAGCGGTACGACCCGGTTGCCAATGCGTGGGAGGCGGTGGCGCCAATGGGGGAGGAACGGTTTGATCACGCCGTGGCGGTGCTCGACGGCAAGCTGTACGCCATGGGAGGCCAGAACTACGACGGCGGCCACCATCGCCTCATCAGCTCGGTGGAGCGGTACGACCCCGTGACGAACGCGTGGGAGGCGGTGGCGCCGATGGCGGAGGCGCGGTATGCTCACGCCGTGGCCGTGCTCGACGGCAAGCTGTACGCTGCTGGCGGGCGTGGCCACGACCATCGCCTCAGCTCGGTGGAGCGGTACGACCCGGCAGTCGGCGCGTGGGAGGCGATGGCTCCGATGGCGACGGCGCGGATGAAGGCTTTCGCCCTCTTGATGTAGTCACCGTTGTCTGTTGCGTGCTAGCCCCACGGAGTGGGCTGGGTGTGCTGCGCGAGTGCGCCCTTCCTTTTGAGGTGACAGGGAAAGAAAACGAGTGCTGGGTCACCAGCATACGCCAAAAACGACCAAACGAATCGGACAGCGGACGCTACGCGTTCCACTCACGCTTTATGTATTATGACCGTCCCGACGCACGCGACATAGCCCGCTTCATTCTCAACGCGGGCCTGGTCAACTCGACCCCTCGGACCTGGCGTGCTGCCGCTATCGACGAGGGACTGTGGAAGACGTACTTCATCCGCGTCTCCCCGACGCCGCTGCTGCGCCCAGTCGGCTCAAGCGCGAGCGATTACATCTGCTCCGTCTTGACGAGTCTTGACCGACCCGCTCAACACCTCGCCGATCGTCCACGCGGCGATGCCCGCACCGTTCCGCACTCTCTTCCAGCGACGCACGCTCGCAGCGTGGGCGGCTGAGCAGGCGTATCACTGTGACGGCTATTGCGTGGTTGGCGGCGGCATGGGCCCCCCTGGCGAAATGCCACGCTTCTGCTGCACCGAGAGGCTCGCCACGCCGCCGGCGCCAGCCGCGTTCACCTATGCCGACCTGTCGTTCATGAGCTCGCCGTGGCCCCGCGCGGCCGTACCTACTCGCGTTTTCGGCCCACCACCCTCGACCGAGTCGCTCGGCCCCGTCGGCGCCGCCGACACCGTGCACGTGCGCAGCGGCGCCGCCGACAGCAGCGTCGACGTCGCGCTCGTCGGCGCGACGGCGCCGCCGACGTTTGCGTACGCGGTGAGCACCAACGAGGAGGTGCTCCCGTCCGAAGCGCTTACACTCACCGCCGCCTCGTCCGACGTGCTGCGGCTGAGCGTCGCGGCGCCCGCCGTCCTCGAGACGCGCTGCGTCGGCGTCGCGCTCGCCGCGTCGCTCGACGGGCTGCAGTTTGCGACGAAGATTGTCTCCGTCTGGTTGCTCGCGCCGGGCGCGCCCGAGCCGTCGGCCGCCGCCAACAACACCGTGTGCGGCAGCCTCGACCCGTCGCACCATCTGATCCCCGCGCAGGATCCGCTCGTGTCTGAGTACGGCGACGCGCGCGCCGCCTTTGTCGCCTCCGTCACCGAGCACGTGATCGCGCTCTGCGCCGTCTTCTTCGTCGTCGCCAGCTGCACCATCGCCGCCGTCGTCGTCGTCCGCCGCCGCCGCGCGCGCGCGATCCTCTCGAAGCGCGCGTGGCAGATGCAGCGGCTGGGCACGTCGGAGCACGCGGCGGCCTTCGGCGGGCGCGTCGTCGCGGGCGCGCCGGTCGGCGCGTCGCCCGAGTCGGTGTCGGGGACGGTGTCGCCAAACTCGGAGACGCCGTGCTGCGGGACGGAGTGCGCGGCGACGGGGGCGAGCGTGGGGCCGCCCGATTTGAAGGTGGCGAAGTTGTGAACTCTTGTGATGTGTGGGCATGTACCGGGAGCACGAAACGAAGAAAGCTTTATAAGAGAGAGAATACCATCCCCGCTGCCGGCCCTACCCGAGCGCCCTTTGTACCCTCCCCACGCGCGCGCTCGCCCACTTCCCTGCTCGGCAGTGCACGTACACGTACAGCCGTACAGAGAAAGTGAATGGCAGGCGCTGCGTTACGCGTGCCGAGCTCACGCCATCGCGACGTCGCCACCGGCGGCCGCCGCCGCCGCCGCCGGCCGACGCCCCCGGGCCGGAGCCACGTAGCTACCGCCGCCTTCGGGATGAACGCCGTGCGAGATCACGTAGCGGATTGCGCTGACGGTGTCTACTGCGGTCTTTTTCGGGTTCTTCGGGAGAGGGATGCCCGAAGCGGCGTTGCTCACTCGTATGGCCTGCTCGAGTTTCCCCGAGTAAGACTCGGATTGGATCTCGGCACCGATCTCGGCGGCCGACTTGATCCACTTGTTCCTGATGGAATTGTATATGAACTTCCAATAGTCGTTGCGCGACTTGTCCGAGACGGTGTGCTTCACGTCGTCGCCCCTCAGCATCGTCTCGAGGCGACGGAGCCAGTCCTGCAGCTCGATACGCTGCGGGTCGTGCACGCGCTGCCGCTGGCGCGGCCGACCGTCGCCCAGCCCAAGCTGCTGCTCGGAGGCAGCAACCGCGGCGTCGATAGCGGCCGCGGCGTCCACGTCGGGGTCATGGCCGATCCCGAAGTCGCGGCCGCGCGCAACGATCGGCATGGCCGGCGCTGCCAGGACCCCCTCGGTAGTTTGCTTCTCCTTCTTCTGCAGGCGTGACTGCCGAAGCCACAGGTCCTTCTTCGCCCACCTCTTGTCGGTTGTCGGCTTTGCGTACACCATGTGGAGCACGGCGAAGCGCTCCGGCTCGGCCTTGATGCAGCGGATGACGGCGTCCTTCATCGACTCGTCCGCCGCCTTCACCTGCATCACCTGCACCCACTGGTCGACGCAGAGGCCGAAGATCTTGATCACGTTGTAGCAGCTGTGCGACGTCCACAGGCGCGGCGGCGTCTTGTCGTCCGTCATCTTCGAGAGAAACTCGTTCGTCGTGAGCCCGCAGAGACGGCCGAGGTTCTGGAGCGACTGCTCGCCGTGCTGCGTGATCTGGCGGTTCTTGACGGCGTCGAACATGTAGAACATGTCGGTCAAATACCCGTGGTGCTTAGGCACGAGCGGTTCGGAGGATTGGCCGTGTGCAACGAGCTCTGCCGTCTTGTAGGCGACCCCGCGGCCGCCGAGCTCGCCCGAAAGCACCACGGTCTTGAGCTTGAAGGGACGTCCGCCGTGCATGCGCTTGGTGCGCGCGTACAGGTGAAGCGCCGTGTAGACCTCCGTGATGTCGCAGTGCCGCGTGTCGAAGTACTTGAGCTCGCCGTCTTCCTCGAAGTTCGCGGCGGTGCCCTTCCTCGCGTCCGCCAGCGGGCACGCGTTGAAGAGGTCCTGCGAGCCGCGACGGATCGCGTTGAGGACCTCGTGCGGGTCGTGCGCCGGCGCTTCGTACACGTCCGGGTCGGCGTCGGCGGAGACGCCACGCCACATGATCTTGACGCGGTCGTGGTGGTAGACGATCACAAAGAGGTCCTCGTAGCACTTGGCCGGGAGCTTCACCTCGTCCGGGAGCAAGAGCTCGCCCATCAGAATGAGCCGGGCGAGCTTCAGCTTCTGCTCATCGGTGCGCGTGAAGTTGGAGATGATCAGCGCGCGGCGCTCGTCCTCGACGTACCCCTGGCGCTGCTCCTCGGCGAGCGGCTTCTCGGCCATCGACTCGAGCATCAGCGCAATGCCGACGCCGTCCGACTCGAGCACCTTGTCACCCCTCCGGCCGGCCTGCCCGTGCGCCCTATCGACGATGTCGAAAATGTCCTGCGAGCTCTTGTTGTTGCCCTCCTGTATGCTGTCGAGCTCGGCCTTCCTCACCGTGATCGTCCCGTTGCGGTTCATCGAGAACGGCATCATCGGCTCGTCGAGGTCGTTGTTCCACCAGTCGTTCGTCTTGAGGACCTTCTCGTAGAACAGCCCCTTCTTCATCTGTTTGATCTGCTTGCGGTCGGGCACCGGCTCGTGCTTGATCGTGTGCTGCGCGTACGGCGCCGCCGTGAACTCGTAGCCGACGTAGTTCGCGGGGTGCTCCATCTTGCAGACCTGATGTATCACCTGCGACGCGCCGCTGCCCAGGTCGTGGCCGCACGCCGCCGGCGTCGCCGTCAGCGCGACGACGCCGCGGACGGCCGAGCGGACGCCGGTGGTGTTCGTGCCGACCTGGATCCGCGAATCACTAAGCTCGGAGAGGAACTCGATCCCGTCCCTGGCGACGCCGAGAGCTTCGCTCGCAGCTGCGACGCCGTCGTCCACCTGCTCGACCTCGTCCTCCTCATCCTCCTCCTCTTCCTCCTCCTCTTCCTCGTCGATCGCGCCACCGTTCGACGGGCCGCCGGCGGCGGCGCTCGACGCCGCGGCGGCGGCGGCCCTCGACTCGGCGGCGGCACGCCGAACGCCAGCGATCTTCATCTTCGCGAGGCCCGAGTCCAGTTGCTTGCGCAGCGACGCGGGGGCCTCGAACTGCAGATTCTGCGTCACGTTGCCGGTGTTCGAGCGGTTGAGGTCGTCCTCGTCGAGGATGAAGTACATGCGCGCGACCGGGCGGTTGACGCCGTCGTCGAGGAGCGCATACGGGTCGTTGCACTTCGGCGGGTACGGGTGCTGCGTCTCGCCCGTCATGATCGTGATGTAGCCCGCGAGGGCGCCGGCCTTGCTGTATCCCCTGGCCGCCTGCGTGCCGATCATATTCTTGATCTGCCCGGCGTTCATGCAGATGATGAAGACCTGCGGCTCGCGCAGCAGCCGCGTGTCCGGGTCGAACTCGAGGTATTCGCCATCCGAGGACTTCCGCGCCTTAATCTGGAACTTCTTGTAGTCGGACGCCGGCAGGTCGATGTTGCCCTTCTGTACCTCGCGCTCGAACACTTCCTTGATGCGCTTGTTCACGTCGTTGAAGCCCTTCCACATGTCGGTCGAGCCCTGGGTCCGGCCGCCCTTGTTCCGCACGCCGAGCACCGCGAGGCAGCCGTCGATGAAGGTCGCGCACCAGGCCGTGAAGCACGCCTCCGGCGTCTTCGAGAGCTGCGTCGCGCCGTAGATGAGCACCTCCTTGTGCGCGCCGGGCGCCAACGGCGGCGTGTGGTCGTGCTCGCGCGCCGTGTAGAACGGGCCGCGCGCGCCGGCCGGTGGGCCGCCTTCCGTCTCCGGCAGCTCCATGCACGGGAACGGCTTCGACGAGTACATCATCACCTTGTAGATCTGACGCACGGCCCCCTCCTCCTTCGACCCCGCGGTGAAGCCGGACATCGTGTGGTCGATGTGCAGATGGCTGAAGTAGTGCTCCGATGGCGCCCGCGCGTACACCTGCTGTCTGCTCATCGAGCCCTCTCGAAAGTGGTCGTGCTCCTTGATCATCGCCACGTCGACCTTGAGCGCCTGCGATACGGTCCGCCCGGGGATCGGCGGAGCTTGCGCCGGCCCGTCGCCGCCGCCGCCGCCGCCGCCGAACGGGTCGATCGGCTGTTCGTCACGGGCGATCAGCCGGCGTGCGAAGTTGCCGACGGCGCCCGCCGTGTCCTTGAACCCATCCGGCGCCGCGCGCACGCGGTCAAGGTGTCGGTTCGCCTCGGCCTGATTCGGGAAGAACGGGCTCGCGAGCAGTTCGGCGAGCGCCGCTTGCTCGGCATCGGCGACGCTCATCTTTTGGCGACGTGCGAAGTCCAGCAGTCCACCCGCGGTAGTACCGCAGCACGCCGCGGAAAAAGTTCGCACCCCTCGACCCCTCGACCCCTCGACCCTCCGAGGGTCGAGAGGCCCCCTCGACCCCTCCGGAGGGGGCCTCCGAGGGGTCGAGGCCCCCCTCGACCCCTCGACCCCCTCGACCCCTCAGCCTGTTTCCCGGCCATTCCGCTCCACGTCGCTCACGAAAACGCCGGGGGTTTCACGGTTGGACGAGGTTTACTGATAGATAGTGGGCGGGCGAAATTCGGCCTCGTCGCCCGCCCGCCCATCTGGTTGCAGTCGTGGGCTGCAGCTCTCCTCTCGCCTGTAGCTCTTGGCCGCCACCTGATGGTTGCACGTATGCTCTGGCCGGCGACGCTGTGCCTTCTGGGCCTCACCACGCTTACAGCCGCAATGCGGGATGGGAAAGCGCCTGCAACAGGTGACGCAGGAGACTGGAGTGATGCCTTTGAGGATAGTGAGTGCGACGATGCTGAGGACGATTTTACCTACTGGACGAGGCTCGCACAGAGAGAGGCCATTGACGGCCAGGGAACGTCAGCCAACTACGGGATGCCGCCACGCACACCCGCCTCGGGGGCTTCACCGCTGGTGATGCCGCCAGCTCCCGCCCCCAGGGGCTTCACCCGCCCCAGCCAGCCGTACCGCGCCGCCTTCTCGCATGCCACGGCCGCACGCACAAGAAGCGGGCCGAAGGGCAACCTACGCGGCACATCCACTAAAACCATGACCAGAAGCGCCGCCCGGCAGCAGCTTGCCCGCCACGCGCCGCGCGCCGCCGCGGCCGGTGGCCGCGGGGGCAGCAGCGGTTCGGGCGGCGGCGCCTGGAGTGGAGCTACGAAGAGCCTGGGGCGCTGGGTGGGTGGGTGGGGAGGGAAGGGGGAGGGGGGGGGGGGGGGGGCGCCATTGGCGGGTCGTGGTGCATGGGAGCGCGGGGCGGTGGGGGCGCGGAGAGGTCGGTGGTGTGGGAGGTGGGGCGAGAACGGAGGCGGCCGGCAGGGACGGTAGGAGGAGGGTGGGTGACGGTGTCGGAGGGGGCGGCGAGCAGGGAGGCGGCGGTAGCGGTGGCCGCGGCGGCGGCGGCGGCGGCGGTGGCGGCAGCGAGGGCCACGGAAAAGGCGGCAGCCAAGGCGGCACGGTGCAGGCGGCGAGAAGGGCGGTGGCGACGGCTCGGCGAGGGCAGAGGCAGGAGCGGCGAGCGGCGCGTCGGTGGCAGTGAGAGCGGTGGGGAGGACGGTGGGGAGGACGGCGGCGGCGGCGGCGGCGAGGCAAGTCGCGTGGGCGGGGCCGGATGCCTGGAGACGGCAGCGGCGGCGGACGGGAGGTGTCGGCGGCAGCTTTGGGCGAAACGGCGGCGCGAGTGGCAGTGGCCAGGGCGGCGGGCGGGAGGTGGCCGCCGACGGTGGCGGTGCCGGCCGAGCCATCCGCGGCAGGCGGCGCGGCAGATTGGACGGCAGCGGGGCACTATGGGATGGTGCTGGAGGTATCGCTGCGAGGAGGGAAGGAAGGGGCGGAGGGAAGGGAGGAGGCCGTCGAACACGACGGGGACGCACCACACTTTGCTTCTAGAACTATGCTTCCATGCGAGCCACACTCTGGACTCTGGCGGGGAGCGGACGTATCTCGGACATGCGGTCGGGTCTCGAGTGTGTCTCGGGCGTGTCCTAGGAGTGTGTCGGGTCAGAATCGGATCTGTCGCGGATCTTGTGGTTGCCTCGCGCCGCGCGGGTGCCCGAAGGCGTTTCAGATACCTAGAGGGGAGGCGTGGAGATGAATGCGCGGTGGCGCTCCATTCGTGGCCGATGCACAGTCGCGCTCACGGTTGGTGGCGGTCGCGCGACATTTGGGCTGCGGCCCTAGCCGGAGGCGAGTGCGGGTGGGTGTCTGAACTGGGCCGCACGCGGTGGGAGGCAGCGCACGATCTGGACGGATGTCCGCGGTTGTGGTTCTGCGCACTGCGGCTAGAACTCAAGGCCGCGAACAAGGGGCGCTTACGCGGCGACAATATTTTTCTCGCGTGTCACTGGTCGCGTATCGTGTTCGTGAGCGACGTGGAATGGCCGGGAAACAGGCCGAGGGGTCGAGGGGGTCGAGGGGTCGAGGGGGGCCTCGACCCCTCGGAGGCCCCCTCCGGAGGGGTCGAGGGGGCCTCGACCCCTCGACCCTCGGAGGGTGGAGGGGTCGAGGGGTCGAGGGGTGCGAACTTTTTCCGCGGCGTGCTGCGGTACTCGGGCCATCCACGCGCACAATCTGCACGCGCACCCACTCCCGCGCCGCCGCCTTCTTCGGCCGCGCGCTCGCCGGCCGCGCCGTCGGCGCCGCCACCGCCGGCTCGGCCGCCGCCGCCGCCGCTCGGCCGCCGCCGCCGCCGCCGCCGCCGCCTCCTTCTTTTTCGCCTCCTCCTTCAGGTCCGAGTTCTCGTCGCGCAGCGCCTTGACGACGCGGCGGAGCTCGGCGAGCTCCTTCTGCAGCCGGCCCACCTCGTCCTGCAGCTTCTTGCGCTGCTCCGCCGCCGCCGCCGCCGCCGCGTCGTCGCCGCCGACCGACGTGCCCGACACCGTCCGCCGGCGGCGCGCGGCGGCGGCGGCGGCGGCGTCGGCGGCGGCGAGCTCGTCGCCGTCGTCGTCGTCGTCGCGCGCGCCGTCGACGCGCGTGCGCAGGTCGGAGGACGTCGTGCGCCCGCGCCCGCCGTGGAAGGAGGGCGCGCGCAGCGCGCCCGATCCATACCCGCTGCTCCCGCGGTGGAAGGATGCCTCGCGCATCGAGTGCCCGCCCTCGTGGCTCGACATCCGCCGCACGCCCTCCGACGAGAAGGAGTCGGCGCCCGGGCTCCCCGCGCGGCCGCCCTGGTGGAGCGCCCGCGCGTCCTCCTCCGCCTCCCCTTGCAACAACGCGATCTCCTCCTTCGCCTTCGCGAGCGCCGCCTCCGCCGCCGCCGCGCGCCGCCCCTCGGCCTCGAGCCGCGTGTGCGCGTCGAGGAGCGCCGCCGAGTCGGCGGCCCGCGCGCCGCCGCCGCCGCGGGCGTCGAGCATCCCGTTCGCCGAGACAATCGAGC
This sequence comes from Emiliania huxleyi CCMP1516, assembly GCF_000372725.1. Lineage (NCBI taxonomy): Eukaryota > Haptophyta > Isochrysidales > Noelaerhabdaceae > Emiliania > Emiliania huxleyi. The sequence goes on along the minus strand of NW_005198167.1, from coordinate 73,405 downwards.
GGCGCTGGCGGTCGATGCGCTCCGACGCTTTCGCGAGCGCCGCCTCCGCGTGGTCGGCGCGCGCCGCTTCGAACTCCACCTGCTTCCGCATCCGCTTCTCGGCGGCGACGAGCGCGAGCTCCGCGGCGTCGGCGCGCGCGCGCTCGCGGTCCGCCTTGTTTTGGAGCGCGATCGTCGTCACCTTGTGCCCCGCCGCCGCCGAGCTCGGCCGCTTCGTCAGCTGCGGCGCGCCGCCGGTGAGCACGCCGTACGCCGCCGTCGTCTGAGCGCCGATCGGCGTCGCGCCGCCGGCGGCGGCGGCGGCCGCCGCCTTCTCGTACTGCGCGGCGAGCTGTTGCTGCGCGGCGACCATCGCAGCGACGGCGCGCTGCTGCTCGTAGCGCGCGCCCTCGGCGGCGCGTCGCTCCGTGTCGAGCAGCCGCTGCAGCTCGAGGATGTTTGCGTGTTGCTGCGCGGGGATCACCGTCGCTCGCATCGCCTGCGGAGGAGGGGAGGGGTGAGCGGACGGGCGGTGTGGCGGTAGGTGGGGTGGGTCATGGGAGCGGCGCTCGGGCGCGCGCCTGCAGCGATGAGCGCAGCTTCTCGAATTCGACGGCGCGCGCGGCGCGCTCGCCCGCCGGCGCCTCCGCCGCCCACGCCTCGCCCGCCGCGAGGTGGTCGCACGTGTTGATGCACCGAGAGAGCATCACGTGGGGCTTCATCGCAAACCCGCCGGCGGCGCCGCCGTTGCGGTCGACGGGGGCCGACTGCGGCCGCGAGATGGCAGGGCGAGCGGCGGCGGCCGACGTCGGCCGCGACGGCGCGGGGCGGTGGCTCGGCGCCGCCGACTGCGGCCGGCCCGCCGGCCCGCGGGAGAGCGCCGCCGACTGCGGCCGCGAGAAGCGCGCGGCGGGCGACGGGCTCGCGCCGCCCGCCGACTGCGGCGCGGCGACGGCTTCGCCGGCTCCGACGAGGCCGACGCCGCCGACGTGCTGCTCGCGGCGTTCGCGGGCCAGTCGGAGGAGACGCTCGTCGCGTGTGTCAACACCGACCAGACGTTCACCTTCCTCGAGAACCAGATCGTCCGCGCCGCGAAGGCACTCACCCTCAAGTCGGCCGCCGTGCCGATGGGGATGCTCGGCGGCGCCGCCGCCGCCGAGCCCGGCGTCGCCGCCGCCGCCGCCGCCGCGGGCGGCGCGGGCACGGGCGACTTCGGCGAGGTCGCGCCCGAGGACGAGCTCGACCCCGACGACCTCACGTGACCGACGTGCTAAGTGAGGATGCGTGCGGGAGTTAGTAGGAGTGATTTCGCACGACGTACTTTTACAAGCTACTGGCTAAAAGCTCAGGCCAGGTACTTGTAGACGGTGGAGTTCGAGGCGTCGCGCTCGAGGTACTCGCGGGCGATGAGGTCCTCGATGCGCTTCTTGATCTGCCTCGGGTCGGGCTTGAAGTGGCGCATCAGCTGCGTCGACGCCTCGAGCACGAGCTTCTGGTGGTCGAGCGTCTTGCGCGTCTTCATGATGCGCACAATCGCCGCCTCGATCTCGCGTGCTTCCGGTCCTCGTCGACCTGACAAGGGAAGGAACGGCGGATCGGGGCGTCAGCGGGCGGTGGGCGCCGTCGGCGGCGGGCGGCGCGGGCGGGCGGCGGGCGGGCGGCGCGGGCGGGCGGCGCGGCGCGGGCGGCGGGGCGGACCGTCGCGCGCGTCGAGTCCTTCTCCTCCTGCGTGATCTTCGCCGCGATCGTAGGTCGACTCGACACGGCACGGCCCCAAACATCCCACGTCGCGCTCGCGTTCTGCCAGCTCTCTCCCCGCAGTCGCTGCTGCTCACGCTCTCGCCGCGCGTCTCCTGTGCTGCACGCCCACACGTGCGCCGCCCGTCCGCCGCGCGGGAGCGAAGCGCTCTTTGGTGGCGCAGGGAAATGATTTGTCACGAGACGTTTGCCCGGCGCGCCGCTGACGTCGTGCATCTAGGCGGAACCTCAGACCGAGCTTATGTCTGTCTGGCGCCATTCTCTTCGCTCGGCGGCGCATCGCTCGGCGACACATTGCTCGGTGGCGAGCCAAAAGCCTGAGGGCCTACCGCTGGCCCAACCTCGTCAACCAGCGGCTAGCGCTCGCCGACTTCAGAGCGCTGATCGCCGGTGCGGCGACGGCCGGTGCGCACCTGCTGCCTGTCGGGCAACGGTGTGTATGCGGTGCAAGTTCCCGAGATTTGCCACGCGTATTTCTCGCACGCGCGGCTGTGCAACGTGCATCGCGTCTCGGCTCGCTCTACCAGCCCGAGCCCGTTCGCAACATAGTGTACGCGCGCATTAATCGAAGCGGGCGACGATGAGCTGACGCACGATTACGATGAGTCGGTGGGATGCAAGGCGCACGGCGACCGGTCGTCCTTCCTCTGAACGTTTCCAGGGACGGGCGTTTCACGACACACAACGCGCCTGCAAATACGCGCCCGTCCGGCAGTTGAGGCCGTGGCTGTTTTTTCCGCCTCGGGCAGTGCGCACAGTATCGTCGTCCTACCGTAGTGGAGGCAAAAAATAACTGAAATCTAATGAGGAGCATCTTTAGTTTTCTCCTTCGCTTGAGAGCGCTTGCGCTGCGCGCTGCACGTCCACATAGAGATGAGATGCGCCGGCGTGTCGGCTCTGTGAGCGGTGACCGGTGTGTCGGCTGGTGTGTGAGGAGCGCTGATCGAGCTGCGAAATCTCACAGGCTGCTGACGCTCGGAAGCTGGGCACATATAAGCCACCGTGCGATGCGCACACGTCTCCGGCAGTCTTCTTGCCGGCGAGGCGAGGGTAGCCTTGCCATTTTGGTTTGACGGCGTGTCAGGGAAAGGCGGAGTATGTCTTTGGCAGAATCCCTTGGCTGCCGAGAGTCGATGGCACAGCAGCTCGTGTCGCCACCAAAGAGCGCTTCGCTCCCGCGCGGCGGACGGGCGGCGCACGTGTGGGCGTGCAGCACAGGAGACGCGCGGCGAGAGCGTGAGCAGCAGCGACTGCGGGGAGAGAGCTGGCAGAACGCGAGCGCGACGTGGGATGTTTGGGGCCGTGTCGTGTCGAGTCGACCTACGTGCCCGCTCGGCGAGCCTCGACGCGGCGCAGGAAGCCGTGACGGCTGGTGCTGCACACCGCCATCGCAGCGTGTTGAAAAGGCGCTCTTGTCGCCACCGCGGTGGTGGTCGAGCGAGAATTCCGATTGTACACCACGGGAGCCGCCTAAGCGACTCCTGCGAGGGTGGCGAGGCACTATCAAGAAAGACACCGAAAGTCGCCGCGGCAGTCCACGACGCGCCCGCGAGCCAGCCTGCTGCCGGCTCGCACGGCAGCCTCTTCCTATGGACCAGCCTCGACTTCCATACAGTCAACATTTTGTCGCTGCGTGCTCGTGGTGAGCTGTGGCGGCGGTCGAAGTTCGCCCAGATTCGGTGACGAGCGCCGGACGATAGTACCGCCTCTGTTCGCCCTCTGTGCATGTCAGGCCAGGCTGCAGCAGGGCACTACCAACGTGCTGCCCTGTTGCAGCCTGACTTTGCCCACTGTGCACAGTCGCCAGAGCACCACCACCGCCCGGCATCGTGTCACGGCGAGCTCCTTCTGCGCCCGCTCGCGAGGCTCTCGCGCTGGCACACTTTGGGGCCATCTGCTGCTCGCGTTCGGCGAGCTCTTCTCCGCACTCCTGCCACGGTGCCGTCACCACACACCTTCTGGCTGGCCTGAGCCGCGCGGGGTCGCCGGCGGGGGCAACGCGTCGACCTCTCTCTCTGGTGCACCACGGGCCGCAACGGCCTGCGAGCAGCGTGCGCGAGGAGGCAGTGTGCCGGCATACAGTCGAGCCGGAGCATCGGGTTCTTGATGCTTCTGGGGTCAAGTTTGACCTTATGTGGCCTAATATGCAACAATAATGCTATGCTCTCACCCAGCCTTTTGAGATATGATCCCTCAAAGTCGAATTTTCGTTTGTACTGGTGACCATAGTACCGTTTGTCTTGTTTGCGTTTCTTCACACGAATCCTTTAATATGCGCGTCATCTTCAAACACCCCCCCCCACGCACCTGGGGACCCCCCTCTAGGTCGACGGTCTGACCAGGTGGAGGTGGGGGGGGGTAGCTACACCCCCCTGTCGCTCAGCGGTCCCGAGCCAGCGGCAGCTGACCCCCCACTTGAGCTTCCTGCATCACTTGGACGTGAAGGACGTTGTGTACGGCCGCTTTGAATGGAGCTGTTACATGAGGGATACTGGGCATGCTAATGCCTGCTGGGGAAGGGATGCCTTCGGCAGCACCTTCGCCTGGCGGCACGCAACGGGCGTGAATGAGGATGTCTGGCCGGGGCGCCTCGATGCGGGGGTTCGTGTGCGCGCGCGTGGCGAGGCGCGCATGATTGCTCAGCTGCAGCGCCACAAGCGAAGCTTCTCACCGCCGTTTCCATTCCTGCGAGGCCCACTGATGGTGTGGTCGGCCTCTGTGGCCGCTGCGCTTGCTGGCGCCGACAACGACATGGCCAGAGAGCAGAAGCACGCACGAGCGCTCTTCAAGCAACCACAGCCGCCGAAGCGCCTTCTGGTCGACATCTTCTTTGGCCACCTCCTAGCGTCAGCACGCAATGGCTTTGGACTGCCCAACCTTTCGCTCGTGGACATTGGCCAGGGCTACCTGGAGCTGCGCCAGCAGCTCATGAGCAACATATCGAGGCCGCTCCCTGGCGCGCGTGTGCTGCACTTGAACTCGAGGCATGTCGAGATGGCTGCGCGACGGAGGGGGGGCGGCACGGCCGACCAGGTTCTGTCCGAGTACATGTCAGAGCTCTCGAGAGGCGACCGGGACCAGCAGCCGCGACTGGCCCGCTTCCTACACTGCTCTCAGCGCAATTGGTGGAATGCGACCGGGTATGTTGTGCTCACAGGCGCCAGTTGGACGTCTTGTGACCTCACTGGCAGCGCGTGGACGGGCCCGAGAGATTCGCCCTTGTTTTCTCCTGACGAAGCTGCCCGTGCAGCCATCAGCACCTCGTCGGAGGCTCGTAGTCAGCGTAATCGCCGTCCTTCGCTTGTGCGCCTATATACTACGCCATGAACACGCGAGAATCAGAGGGGATGACTGCGGTGTACATACCGCGCCGTCGGTGTGATCGGGGAGCACCTTGCACGAATGCAAGGGCTACGAATACAATCGGCTACGCCAGCGCGCCGAAGAATTCTTCTCTGTATGGCGGCGCGCATGCGAGCTTTTCCGTCATGGCCAGGCGCCCACTCGGCGGTCCATTTCTCCCTCCGATTTCGATCGCCAGCACTGCTATAATTGGGGTGGCTGCGTTCGCTTTCCTCATCGCCGCGGGCCCTCACCGGCCGCCGACGCCAGCGGAGCCTCCCTCCACGCCGCCGGCAGAGCCTCCCGCCGCAGCGGAGGAGATCTTGTTGGCGGGATCGCACGCTGAGTGGACTGCAGAGTGGGCGGGCGTGTACCGCCGCACAAAAATGCACAACGGCGCACCTTACTACTCCAAGTCGGGCGACGACTCGCGCGTCGTATGGCGGCAGAAGGCGGCGCACGGCGGCGGCTTCCTCTGGCACGTGGGCCATCCCGCCGATGTAGCGCAGGGCGAGGCTGTGATCGCGGCCGACGATGGCGGCGCCGCGTCGCCAGACCTCGTGAGCAGCGGCTGGCGCGCCGTCGAAGGTCCCGCACAACTCACTCCTCTACTTGCGGAACCGCAAGCGCCACCTCGACCTGAGTGTGACGCCGCTCCCTCTCACAGGTCCCGGCACCTGGCGGCGTTCCTCCCGCCTCCGGTTTGTCGCCCCTCCGCCGGCCTCCGTCTACCTCTCGGGGTGCACACACCCGCCGACGGAAGCGCGGCAGCGAACAGCGTCTTGTTCACGCGCCGCGACTGTGATGACCAGGCACGCGCCCGCCGAGGCAGCGTGGCTGGCTGGATGGCTTGGCGAGTACGTCTTGCGCCGCGATCTGCTCGTCAACGGCTGGCCGACCTTTGAGTCGCGGCGATGCGGCGCAACGCCGTGCGACCGGAGGCTCTGGTTTGCGCCCGCGCAGCCCGCGGCGGCGCACGAGGTCGGGAGCGGCGCGGAGGAGAGGGTGCTCGGGCTGGTTTACTCACTGTTAGCTGATGACTGTGATGGATGAGATCAGTGATCACAACTAGGCCGGGGAGTGGGTGCTTGGGCCTCACTCGCTCAGCACGGAAGGCTGGCTCCGAGGCGCTGTCGGCGCGGGCACCGCAGCCGCCGGCGCGTGGCCAAACCAAGCGCTGGCGTGGCGGGCGCGGCCGGGGTCTGGGGAAGGGGCCGCCGGATGGAGGGCGGCGGGGATGCTCTCCGACGGTTGGAGGCGTGCAAGCGAGTGGGTGGCGGCTCTGGTGCAGGGCGGCGGCGAGGGCGGCGGCGGCGAGGGCGGCGGCGGCGGCAGCGAGCGGGGCGAAGAGGAGGGTGACGGCTGGGTCGCTACCCCCTTCCTCTGCTTCACTACGCGCGGCTCTGCAGTGGTTGGCTGGTACCGCAGCATCGCCGAGGCAGCTCTCACGGGCGGCGGTCTTGCTGCGGCCCCGCTCGTGGCTTGCGGCGGCACGGCTTGCGGCGGTGCGTCGTGCATTCTTTGGCTCGCCGTCGCCGACGCCATCGACGCCGCAGCATCGCTCGGCGGAGCGGCGGCGGCCGCGGCGGCCGAGGCGGCGGTCGCGGGGGCACGGGCGCTCGCGCCGTGGAGGTCAGCCGTACTACAGTCGCGCATGGCCGAGGCGGGCAGGGCATACCTGCACAGCCTTCATGGCCGCGCCGCGGCTCTCGGCGGCGAAGCTCTCAAGGCGGCGCGGTGGTCAGCAAGACTCGGCCAGGGCCTGTTCGCGAACGGCGCGGACGTGCTGTGCGCCGTGCTCGCGGCCGCGCTGGTAGGGGCGGCAGTGGGCGCGCAGCTGCAGCAGCGGCATACGCGCAGAATGGCCGACGCGGCCGGGAGCGGGGAAGAGGAGGAGGGGGAGGAGGAGGCGTCTTTGCCCGCCAGCGAGGAGGAAGGACGGCCCAACAGTGAGCGATGACCGATTCGCTCACCGTGTGTAGGAGGCGCCCGACGCCAGTGAGGAGAAGAGGCTCGCGTTTGCATGCCTGGCCGAGGCGGCGACTGGCACGAGGCGGCGACAGCCGCGCAGTGCGCTCCCCCTCACACGCCCCTTGCCGCCTGCAGGCGATCGAGGGGGTCAAGGAGCGTGTGAGCGAGGGTCAGTACCTCGAGTTGTACAATGCGGTGCGCAAGGCCGAGTAGCGGCGCTAGTGTAGCGGCAGCCTCCTCTGCAAAGTCATCTCCCACCGCCTTCGCCGCCTCCACCCGTGCGTCCCATACATAGCTCCCCACCGCCCATCCTCAACGCCTTAGGCGGCGTGGTGCTTCAACTTGACGCCGTTTTGGGCGGGATCCGTCCCCACGCCGCCGGCGGCGCTCGGGGCCCCAAGAGAGTGCACGGCGGCCGAGCTCGCAGTCAGCCGCGTCGCTGCAGGGGTGGCTGAGGGGACGGAGGCTGAGGGCACGGCGGCGGAGCCGACCGCACTTGAGTTGGAAGCCCGGGGGCGGGCTGGTGCTGGTTCCACCCCCGTCGGCTCCCCTCAGCCCGCATTGGGCAGCGCCACGACGGCAGCGGCGGAGGCGCTCCACGGTGTGCCGTGCCCTGCCCGCTCCGTCACAAGGGCTGGTGGAGGTCCGTGCGCCGAGCGGTCGCAAGTACAGAGCACAAGATCGTGAGATTCTTAAATTCTCGAGGTTTCCCGGGGCCCTTTCGGGGGGCAAACCCTGCCCGCCCCCCCCTAGAAGCCCAGGTAAGTAAACGTAAGGGCTAAGGCCCAGGCGTTGCCTCTCTAAGCACTAAGTTTGCATCTATGTTCTTACATTTTTTTGGTTTTTTTAGTTTGGGGCAACGTTCTGCTGCCTCTGTGCGCCGCTGGTGTCGTCGCTGAGGCAAGTGATAGTTACAAAGCGGAAAGGAAACTTTTGCCACGTACGCGCGCGCGCACACACCTCTCAGTCTATCGGGGCCACGGCCATCCGAGAGGTCCGCGGCTACTGACCCTACTGCGCGAGCAAAAGGTCTGCTGTTTCAATCGACGTCTTCAAGCACGGCAGTGCCATGGCCGGCGCTACATCAAGGCAGCGAGAGGAAGGTACCGAGCCGTCGCCATCGGCGCCACCGCCTCCCACGCATCCAACGCAGGGTCGTACCGCTCCACCGAGCTGAGGTCGTCGTCGTGTTCGAAGCCACCCACAGCGTACAGCTTGCCCTCGAGCACCGCCACGGCGTGACCTTCCCGCATACTCGCCATCGACGCCACCGGGTCCCACGCGTTCGTCGCCGGATCGTACCGCTCCACCGAGCTGAGGCTGCCGAGGTTGTACCCGCCCACAGCGTACAGCTTGCCGTCGAGCACCGCCACGCCATGGTCACTCCGCGCCGCCGCCATCGGCGCCACCGCCTCCCACGCGTTCGTCGCGGGATCGTACCGCTCGACCGAGCTGAGGTTGAAGTTGTTGCAGCCGGCCACCGCGTACAGCTTGCCGTCGAGCACCGTCACGGCGAGGGTCGTCCTCAGTGTGTTCATCTGCGCCACCGCCTCCCACGCATTGGCCGCCGGATCGTACCGCTCGACCGCGGTGAGGACGCCCTCTCCGTTGCAGAAGCCGCCCACAGCGTACAGCTTGCCGTCGAGCACCGCCACGGCGTGATTGTCGCGTGGTGTCGCCATCGGCGCCACCGCCTCCCATGCATTCGTAGCAAAGTCGTACCGCTCCACCGCGTTGGAAGTTGCATCACCAGCCTCATTCCTGCCGCCCGCCGCGTAGAGCTTGCCATCGAGCATCGCCGTGCCGAAATACTTTCGTGTCGTTGGCATCGGCGCCACAGCCTCCTCCTCCCACTCATTCGTGGACGGGTCGTACCGCTCCAGCGAGTTGACAAGCTCGCCGTCGCTGTCGTGGCCGCCAATCACGAGCATGCGCGGCCTCTCGCGCTTCTTCAGCGTCTCCTTCCAGCCGCGGCGCCACGCGCGGCACGTCCCCTTGACGGCGTGATCCTTGGTCGGCAGCTGGGCGAGGATGTGCGGGGCGAGGTCCGGCGAGAGGAGGACCTCGGAGAGCACCCACTCGGGCTGCTCCACGAGCCGTGCGGCGTGCTCCTCCGCCACGCGCAGCGCGGCGGCGCTCGCGCCCGCCTGCGCCTCGATGATGGCGCACAGCTGTTCTGGTGAGAGGCCCGCGACGCGCGCGCCGATGCGGTGGGAGGCCATCGGCGCGGGCGCGCTGAAGTGGGGGGAGGCCAAACACGCACCTGGGGTGGGGGGGGGGGGGGTGGGGGCGGGTGGCAAGAAAGAGGTAGGACTCTGACCTGTTCCGACCTTGATCAGACCGAAGCTAGTGACTAAGGCATCGCGGGACCAACGCGGGAGGAGTCCAGACTCCAGTCTGAGAGCCATACCGCATTAGAGCCCGTCGGTTGTGACTGTGGTCTGTGCCCACGAATAAAACTTTAAGAAAAGACGAGCTATCTATACGCCGGCGCGGTGTTTGGCTTCGGACACGACGCGCACAACCTCGTCGAGCGTTGCGCTCGTCTTGAGGGACTTCGTCTCGCTGTGCGCCTGCGCGGCCCCAAAGCCGGCGCCGCGCAGCAGCGGCAGCAGCGCGGCGAGCGGCGGCTGGCGCAGACCCCGCTTGGCGAGCGCGCGCTGCACCTCCCCGAGGTGGTAGAAGAGGAGGGCGCCTTTCGCCTCCGCCTCCGCCTCCTCCAGGAAGGAGCCGAGCAGCCGGTCCGGCTCGCTCCAGCCGCGTGCCGCCGCGTCGCCTCGCATCCCCGCCACGAATTCGGCGTCGTGCATCGGCCCGACCCACATCGGGCCCATCACCTGGGCGGTGCGACCGAGGGAGTGAGTAGTGCAGACCAGCAATTGCGCAGCCGCCCTCGCCCACACGCCACTCCCCAAGACCTGCGGCGCCTCCCTCGGCGCCTCGCCCCTCTCTGAGCAGCAGCTGCACGGCGGCGCGAGAGAGGCGGCGTCCCCAAGCCGCGTCGAGGGCACACGCCACACCTCGCCGCAACTCGGGCAGCGAGCGACGTGCGAGAGCGCCGCGAAGGCCGAGGCGGGCGGCCGCTTCGCCGCGTCGAGCCGCATCATCACGCGGAACGTGGAGGAGGGGCGGTGGAAGAAGCTGAAGACGGGCGAAGCGGTGAGGTGCCTCGCCGCCGCCTCACGCGCCGCCGTGCCGACGAGCAGCCGCAGGCCCGCCTCGTTGCAGCCAGGGAACTTGTGCGTGACAGCGGCGTACCCGGCTGCTGCCTGGTGCGGGTTGCTGCCGCTGGTGGTCAGCGAGTCAGTGGCGCACAGGTAGACGAGGCCGCCCGTCCTGCACGCCCACCACGCCTCTGCGGCGTGCGGCTGGCCCGTGCCAAACGCGTCGGCGTCCACAAGGTCGTACAGCGACCCGTCCAGCCGCGAGCGCATGTAGACGTCGACGGCGTCGTCGGCGGTGACGCGTGCGCGGCCGGCCGAGAGGAGCGGCTCGAGGTTGGCGCGGAGCGGGTGCTCTCCGAACATGCGCTCGTTCGCGTGCACAAAGCTCGCGTTTGCCTCGTGAGAGTAGCGGAGAGCCCGCACGCCGGAGCCGGACATGGCGTCGAGGACGCGAGGCGCGCGCTGGTGCTGCCGGCCGTGCGCCGCGAGGGCGAGCACGCCGAGGTCGCGGATGATCCGCGAGGCAGGCCGGTAGAAGAGAGGCGCGCCGCCGCCCTGCTGCAGCCGAAACGAGACGGAGCGCTCGCGGCACTCTTCGGCACAGGCGACTGATCGGGAGCGGCGCCGGCCCGCCAGCGGCAGCGCGGCTCCTCGGCCGGCGGCGGCGGACGCAGGAGCGACCATTGGCGGAGGAGCTCTTGAGAGTCAAGGGCGGCACTCTAGGGAGGTCGAGGAGGCGGCGGGGCGGCGATGTGATGCTCTCGAGGTCTCTTGGGCCCTCTCCTCTCGAGGTAGTTCTCGGCCAGGTTTGCATGGTATTTTGTCGATTTCCTCAATTTTGCCTCAGATTTTGCCCCAGACCAGCTCTCAGACTCAGGGAAACTCGCGAGTTTCCAGAATGGAGCACCAAACACCCTCTGTTTTCTTTCCCTGGAAATTTCCGGAAACGCAAAGTGCTGCTGCTGGGGACCCTCTCTCTGTTTTCCTTTTTGTTTTCCGGAAAACCTGGCCGAGCCCAACTCTCCAGGTTCTCGAGGTTCTCGAGGTTCTCGAGGTGGATATCCTTTGGCCGCGTTGGGTAGCGAGGATTGGTGTAACCCGAGCCACGGAGTAAATCCGCGTAGAGGGAGCGGACCGTGAGTTGAGGAAATCCGGGGACGCGACCCACCTCGCCACAGACGGTCCCGCGCCTCGCCGCTATGACCGCTGCACGGCCCGTACCGTCCGCTGTGCATGTACCGCCCCTCCGATCTCCTCCTCGATCGCGACGTTGTCGAGTACCGCTTGCGGCGCACCTCGCCTCCACTCCCCGCCACCCACTAGGTCGTCTATCTCTTGCCCATGTCCGAGCGTGTCCGGTTCGTCACTCCCCCACCATGCGTCCCCGCCGATCGTCGCCTCTCCATCGGCGGCTACTCTCCACTCGTCGCCTCCCCCCGTCAGGGCCATCGTCTTTTTCGTCTTTTCCTTCTGTGCATCGCTATCTGCTGCGTCGCTCTCTGTGCTCGGCTCCTTGCCTAGGTATAATGTTCTGAAGGGTAGCGCCGAGCTATGTCTGTCGCGTTCGGTCTCGTTGCGCGTGCTCTCTTTGATGTTGTCTTGGCGTTGTCCTGCCTCGTCACTGTGGGAGGCAACCTCGACGTGTCGTTTTATTGTGGACCACATCCTGGTCAGCGTGTCGTCGTTTGGTCTCTGCGCCCCCGCCGTGTCCGCCCAGGTGTCGATTGCGGTTAGCATTGCTCGCATACCAGCCTCTCCTCTCGTTGCCGCTCGTTCGATGCGGTCGCGGGTGCTGAACGGTATTAATTTTGTGTCTTGCGCCTCCCTGAGCGCCTCTAGCTTCGCGCCCCCCATCGCCGCGATGGTCCGGTGGCGCTCCCATGTCCGTTTTGTCGCGCCCTTCCATTTAATTAGGGTCCACACCCCGTAATCCTTTTTTCGCCCCAGTATGAAATTACGGCTTCACAGTTTTGCCTTCCGGGTGGGGGTGTCGGCCTCTTACAGTACAAAGATCGATCCGATCCCACAGTACCATGTGGGACGTGGAGACGCGAGGGTTGCCCCCCCCTTGCCCCACCACCTCGTGTGTGTGGAGAAGTTTACCTTACCTTACCTTACCTTACCATGTGGGGCCCGCCAGTGTACCTGCTGGTTCCCGACACGCAGCAGCAGCCGCGTCAGCGCCGCGGCGCCCGACTGGTGCTCGACTCGTCCAGCTTGACCGCCTGCTCGATGAGGCGCACCGCCTTCGCGCGCGCCGCCGCCGACGGGAAGCGCGCGCGCCGCACCTCGCCCGACCGCAAATGCAGCGCCAGCTCATGGGACCGCTCCACGCACTCCCACACGGCAATCTGGCTGAGCGGCTCCGACCAGACGAGCGCGGTCGCGGGGGCGCCTCCTCCTCCGCCCCCACTGCTGCTGCTGCCCGCGCCGCCCTCCCCGCTGACCGAGAGCAGGATGGCGTGCCCTGTCGTGACGACGAGCGAGATCTCCGCCTGCGGCGGGCTCGCGCAAGGCACCTACCTCACAGCCGCAGCGTGAAGAGGCGGCGGCGCCGCCGCACACCCTTGCGCGCCCGCGGCGCCTGGCTGCAGAAGCGCCCCGACGCGAGGGAGCGGACGCCGCGCCCCGTCACCGCGTCGTACAGGGCGCGCTGGATGCGCGCGTCGGCGTTTGAGAAGAGGCGCAGCTCGCCTAGCAGGTTCCTACAGGTTCCTAGAAGGTTCCTAGGCGCCCGAGAAGAGGAGGCGCAGCTCGCCCCACAGCCCAAACGTGCGCGGCTGGCGGCGGCGGCGAGTCAGGCCGCGCAGCACCGTCGTCTGGCTCTTGAGGCCCTCGGCGGCGGCGGTGATGCCGTCCGCGACTCCGACCGCCGGCTTGACGACGAGCCCGACGGCGCCCTGCGCCACGCCCTTGAAAAAGCCCCCGAAGCCGCCTCTCTGCGCGCCTGTTCACAGCTGCAGGTGTGGAGAGACGCTGCTCACAGCTCCGGCGAGAGGCCGCCTCTCTGCGCGCCCTGCAGCGGCTTCTGGATCACGCCCGCCACGCCCTTGAGCAGCCCGCCTGCTCACACAGCCCTCGCGATCTCTCGGCGCGCCCGCCCGTCTTCGCAGTCGCCGCGCGCTGGCGCAGCCCGCCAGAGACAGACTCGGCCGTCTGCAGCAGCCCCTCCCCGATGTTGCGCGGGCCCTCCTGCTGCTGCACCTGCGGGCCAGGCGGACGAGGCCGCCGAGGCTCGGGTGAGCTTGGGGCGTCGCCCCGGGGCGATCCCGGGGCGATCCCGGGGCGATCCCGGGGCGATCTCGGGGCGATCTCGGGCGATCTCGGGCGATCTCGGGCGATCTCGGCGCCTGCGCCGACGACGCCCTCCGGTCGAGATAGTCTCGGTCCTACACGGGAAGAGCGGGAGGGCGGTGACGCGCACGCCGTGCAGAGGCCCTCCCTGTCGCGTCTCGCTCCATCGACAGCTCTGCGAGCCCCTTGCCCAGCGTGCCGGTGAACTTCCCGACCGAGTCCGAGAGCCCGTAGGTCAGGTTGTTGGCGAGCGAGCTGCCGCCGCGCAGCACGCCTGTTCACGGCTGCAGGTGTGAAGAGACGCCGTTCGCAGCTCCGGCGAGCTGCCGCCGCGCAGCACGCCCTGCGCGAACTCGTCGGGCCCGCGCATGATCCCGTTGAGCGGCTCGTAAAACGCGTCCGTCACGCCGGTGGCCAGGTGCTGGAAGAGGCCGCGCGGGTTGCCGAGCAGCTCGACCGAGAGGAGGAGCTTGTACAGCTGCTGCAGCAGCTGCTCGCGGTACGAGTCGCCGATGGCCTGCGCCAGCGTGCCGACGGGCGCGAAGGTGTTGTCGAGGACGAGCGCCTTGAGCTGCAGCGGCGCCGAGTCGATGTTTGACAGCACGGCGCTCACCGAGTTGAGCACTCCCACGGCGCTGGCCGGCGCGTTCTCGAGCACCGCCTCGAAGCCGCGCCCGCCTACGCTCTCGGGTGCTTGCTCGGGGTCAGATCGGCTGCCTCGTCTCGACGCACGGCCTCGCGGCGTCGCCCGCCCGCGACGGAGCGGCAGCTGAGGTGGAGCCGGAGCGGCTGCAGGTTGAGCCAGCGCAGGTACACCTTGGGCGGCACCACCGCGTCGGCCCGGCGCGGCTGGCCGCGCGTCGTCGCCTCGACCACCGCCGTCGCCATCTTTGCGAGGTCGAGGTAGGTGGAGAGGACGAAGAGGAAGAGGGTGCGCACCAGCACCGTGTCCACCATCAGCTCGAGCGTCTGCAGCCGGAGCGAGACCGTCTCGTAGTACAGCACCTGGCGAGGGCGGCCACCAGCCGTCTCGCGCCAGCTCGCGTCGCCATCTCGCGCCATCTCGCGCCATCTCGCGCCATCTCGCGCCGTTTCGCGCCATCTCAGGCGGTCTCTCGCGCCGTCTCGCGCCGTCTCGCGCCATCTCGGGCGGTCTCTCGCGCCGTCTCGCGCCGTCTCGCGCCGTCTCGCGCCGTCTCGCGCGGTCTCGCGCCGTCTCGCGCCATCTCGGGCGGTCTCGGGCTGTCTCGGGCGGTCTCTCTGGCGGTGTCGTGGGACGGCACCTGCGCGGCGCCGATGCGGCGCTGCACGAGCAGCTCGAGCGAGTGCGGCCTCACCGCCTGCTGCGCCTCCTCGGCGGAGAAGGAGGGCTGGAGCAGCACGGGGAAGGAGGCGGCCTGCAGCTGGTTGTCCACCTGCAGGTGCCGCACCTGCGCCGACAGAAAGTCTCGGCCCGACGACGCGCGGTAGCTCACCACAGGGTCGACGAGGCTCAAGTAGAGGAGCTCCTCGCACCCGTCCGCAATCAGCGACACGCCGAGGCACGCGAGCGACACGTGCACGCTCAGCCGCAGCTTGCCGTCGTCCTCTTCCGACGCCAGGACGGGCAGGGAGGGCACCTCCCCGGAGGCGGCGGCGGACGGCGCCGGCATCACCTGCAGCACCTTCACTGGCCCGTCTGCAACCATCCGGTACCGCAGTTCGAGCGGCGGGCGCGAGCCGGGCAGGGCATCGCGCTGCAGCGTCACGGCGAAGCGCGCGCGCAGACCCTCGTCCACCCACAGTGTCGAGTCGGACCAGCCAAACGAGCCGTCCGACGCCGACCGCTGCGACTGCACGGCGGCGTGCGCGACGGCGTGGCGGAGGTCGACCTGGGAAAGGGAGGGAGGGGAGGCGGAGATGCGCCGAGCCGAGCCGAGCCGAGCCGAGATGCGCCGAGATAGCGCGAGGGCGTGGCGGAGGCTCGTCCTCGCTCCGCCGCATCCCCCTCGAACGCTATCTCAAGTCTGATCTCGGGGCTGATCTCGGCTGATCTCGACCTCGCTCCGCCGCATCCCCCGCGAGTCGAGGTCGACCTCCAACCCCCAGCGGACGAAGAAGACGCGAAACGTCGCGCGGAGCCCGTCCGCCGTCCAAAGCTCGTCCCCGTGCCATCCGAACCGGCCTTCTCGCTGGCTGTGCCGCGCGCGCACCTCGGCGCGCGCGATCGAGCCAGGCAGCCTCGTCGTGGCGACGCCCTCATGCAAGGACTCGAGCCGCACGTCGCGGTAGCCGTTCCACTCGCCGGCGCCGTCTCCAAAGGCAGAGCGCGGCGCGGCGATGACGGAGGATGGCTCGTGCGGCGCGCCGCTCGCGCGCGGGTCGGCGCAGGGGATGGTGCCGCTTCGCTGGAGATCGTCAAGGCAGACCTTGCGCACGGAGCGGCCGACGTGCAAGTCGAGGGTCGGCGCGGCGACCACCTGCTCATCCGAGATTCGCCGAGATGAGCCCGAGAGCCACGCCGAGACACGCCGAGACACGCCGAGAGACGGCGACCGCCTGCTCCCACGCAAAGGGCGCGCGCGACGCGGGCAGCACCTCCTGCACGACGCGCGGCTGCTGCAGCGCGGCGCACGGGCTCTGCGAGATGAGCAGCGGGAGCGCGGACAGGTTGTCGACGCGGTACGGCGCGAGCTCGGCCGTCCGCTCCGAAAAGACGACGAGCATGCTCGCGCCGGAGAGAAGCTGCACGTCGACCGAGAGGAAGAGGACCGTCCGCCGGTTGGAGAGGCGGCAGACGAGGTTGAGCTCGCCTAGCAGCAGCCACGTCTCCTCCTCAGACCTCCCTCCGTCTCGGGAGGACGAGACTGCCAGGAACGGGCTCGCCGACGGAGTCGATCGGCAGCGCGTTGGACCAGTCGCACTCGGCAAGCGAGGCGGCGTCGGCGCCTGGTCAACAAGCCTCAACGGTGGACTGCGGATTGACTCAGTACTCAGTAGGGGGCCAGCAAAGGCGGCGTCGGCGCCGGCGTCGAGGAGGCAGACGGAGAGGAGGCGCGCGAGGCCGGGCTCGTCCTGCCAGTGGAAGGGTGCCCGCTCGCCTAGAAGGTTCCTAGAAGGTTCCTAGGGCTCCTCGTCCTGCCAGTGGAAGGGTGCCCGCTCGCCTAGAAGGTTCCTAGAAGGTTCCTAGAAGGCTCCTCGTCCTGCCAGTGGAAGGGTGCCCGCTCGCCCGGCCGCAGCAGCGCCGCAGTGTGGCCGCCCTTGCCGTGGTGCACGTAGCCAACCGGCCGGTCGAGCCGGTTGAGCAGCGTCGTGCGGTGCTCCACCACGAGCATCTTGGAGCGGCACGACTCGCCCGGCGCCGACGTGACGCCCAGGGCGAGCTGGTACGCGCGCGGAGGGCCGCCGTCGCTCGGCGCCGACCCGCCTCCCCGCCCCGCGGGCAGCTCGAGCAGCCCGGACGTGCCCGCCGCCTAGGAGAAGGTCCCGAGAAGGGCTCCGAGAAGGCTCCTAGAAGGAGCAGCACGGACGGGCCCGCCGCCTCGAGCGAGACGGCACTCGACCAGCACGAGCCGGGCAGCCGCAGCTCGAGCCGCTTCCTATCAGCGAAGACTCACCGCCCATGCCCTCTACCGCTGGCGAGCCGGGCAGCCGCAGCGCGAGAGGCTTCTCCTCGCGGTCACGGGCGGCATCACCGGCGCCGCCGCCGCGCCGGCCGCCTCGTCCGGCTCCGCGCCGCCGCGTTCCTGCGCGCGGGCGCGCAGCTCCATGCAGTACTGCCGCAGCTCGTCGGCGCCGCGCTGCGCGGGCTCCCCGAGCGTCTGCATGACCTGGGCTCGAGGCGCGCCGAGATCAGCCGAGAGTGGACGGGGTGGTGATCTCGTCTGGAGGGCGAACTGCGGCTCGGCGAGGGGCAATGGCGCATCTCGGCGCATCTCGGCGCGTCTCGGCGCATCTCGGCGCGTCTCTCTCGCGGCCATCTCGCGGCGCATCTCGCGGCGCATGTCGGCGCATGTCGGCGCATGTCGGCGCATGTCGGCGCATGTCGGCGCATGTCGGCGCATGTCGGCGCATCTCGGCGCATCTCGGCGCATGTCGGCGCATGTCGGCGCGTCTCGGCGCGTCTCGGCGCATGTCGGCGCATCTCGGCCGCCGGCCTGCTGCAGCTCGGCGAGGGAAAGGCGGCGGACGGCGTTCTCCGACATGCCGCCAAGCAGGTGGCGCGTGAGGCCGGAGAGGCGGACCCGCCGGCGCGTCCAGAGCCGCCGCCGCACGCCCGTCTTGGGCGTGCACTGAGGCGACCACGCGCCGCTCCAGCCCTTGGCGTACTCCCACCCCTGCTCGGTGACGGAGCCCGTCTTCCCGCCCTTGAGCCGCCAGTCCTACACGCCGCGGTGCAGCCTCGGGGTGATCTCGGGTGCTCTCGGGCCCGCCCCGACCCCCCCCCCTCGATCCGCCCGTCCTCCATCCACAGCCAGCCTGTCGGCAGCCAGAGGTCCGCCAAGCCGGAGTGGCGCCTACGGGCCCTCTCACCGCGTGTCGGGCGCAGCTCCTCCTCCGTCGCCCAGCCCTAAGGCCGGAGGGGCGCCTGCTGAGCCGCTCGTCGGAGAAGGCGCCTGTTCGCTCCTTCGGAAGAGGCGGTGAGCAAGCGGCACTCTTCCGGGAGGGAGGCTCGTGTGAGACGGCGCCGGCAAAGTCGGTCGGGAAGAGGCCGTCCGCCGAGAAGGAGTTGAAGGCCGTGCGGCGGCGCTGGTTCTCGGACACCGTCTCGCAGACGACCGCCGGCTCGTCGCCGCAGTACGCCTCCCTCGCGCCGTGCTCGCGCAGCAGCAGGGGCAGGCCGGTGCAGTTGGAGACCTAGCCGAGCACTCACCAGCCGTCAGTCAGGGACACCGTCACGCCGCAGCAAGCCGGCTGCTGCGGGAAACCCAACACGGCGCGACGAGCGAGAGAGCGTGCACGCAGCCGTGCAGCCGCTCGTACCTAGAAGGCTCCTAGCAGGTCCCTGGAAGGTTCCTAGAAGGTGCACGCAGCCGTGCAGCCGCGCGTACCCGATCGAGAGCGGCAGCCGGCTGTGGCGGCCGTCGTACACGGGCACCTCCTCGCAGAGCACGCCCTCGAGCGCGGTGTGCGGTGCCTAGGCTCGGGCACTCTCGGGGGCTCTCGGGGGCTCTCGGGCCGTCCCGCCCTCGAGAGCGGTGTGCGGCGCCGCCACGAGGACCCGCTCCGAGGGCCTGTACCCCTCGATGCTCACAGAGAGGCTGACCGCCGTGGCGGGCGCAAAGGTGTGCACCAGCCTCCGCCCGCCCGAAGGCAGCTCCCCGCGCAAGATGCCCCCCTGGCCGCGCAGCTCAAAGCCGAGCCGGCCCGACAGCAGGTTCCCTAACTCGCAATCCGTCACTCCTAACCAGCCATTGGTACTCAAACCGCGCCGGCCCGACAGCGGGGCTGCCCAGCTGCAGCGGCGCGCGCACGTGCACCTCGCACGCGCCCTGCCGGCGGCCGTCGTGGACGAGCACGCAGTGCCACGCGGCGCCTAGGAGAAGGTCCCGAGAAGGTTCCTAGAAGGTTCCTAGAAGGTTCCTAGCAGCACGCAGTGCCACGCGGCGCCGTGTCGCCCGTCCGCGTCGGCGCCGGGCTCCTCCGAAGCACACTCGAGCGGCGCGTGCAGCGCGCCCGCGTCGGCGGCGCCGTCGTAGCCCGGCAGCTGGGGCGCACGGGAGGCGGCGGTGAGGAGGAGGCGGCCGAGACCGGACTGGTCGGTGCCAGGGAGGGTGGGGATGGTCGGCGCCTGGCAGGCGGGCGACCACGCGTGCCCGCCGTCCATCGGCCGCAGGTGCAGCCGGTAGCTCGCGCGGTCGGGCCGGAGCGGGAGGGGCAGCATCGCGCCGGCGGGGAGGGGGTGCACGGCCTGGTTCACAGCCCAGAGGTGTGAGGAGACGCTGTTCACAGACGCTCGAAGCCGAGGATAGAGTGCGCGTCCTCCGTCTGCTGGCGCGCGCTCCAGATGCGAACCTCGAGCAAGTCGGCGGTCTGGTTGTGGAGGGTGGTGTCGGAGAGGAGGCGCACCTGCTCACAGCGTTCGCGCCGGACGTAACCAGTTCGCCATCCCGCCGTCGTCAACCAAGGAGGTGCACTACGCCGCACCTGCTCACAGCCCGTGCCGTGGCGGAGGCGCCCCTGAGCAGCTCTGGCCGCCGTGGGAGGGGGTCGGAGAGGAGCCGCGCCTCTCTGCACCCATCTGGCCGGAGGCGCAGGTCGCAGACAAGCCTACGTGGAAGGGAAGGCGGGGAGGTGGACGCCTCCAGACCCAAAAGGTGGGGCGCCTCCGACGAGCCGCGCGACGCTGAGGTGCAGGGCCCGGTGAGAGTGGGTGAGCGGTGTGTGTGTGTGTGTTTCTGTGTGTGTGCGTGTGAGAGAGAGAGAGAGAGAGAGAGAGAGAGAGAGAGAGAGAGAGAGAGAGAGTGAGTGCAAGCGAGCCTCTTCCTCAGCGGACTCGCGGAGGCCTGGTCGGGCAGCTCGAGCGGCAGTGCCTGCTGCCCCACGCGGTCCACCGGAACCTGCAGCGAGATCCAGCCGAGGTGCAGCCGAGATCCAGCCGAGGTGCAGCCGAGGTGCAGCCGAGGTGCAGCCGAGGTGCAGCCGAGGTGCAGCCGAGGTGCAGCCGAGGTGCAGCCGGGATGCAGCCGAGGTGCGGCCGAGATGCAGCGGAGATGCAGCCGAGCCGTAGCCGAGATGCAGCCGAGGTGCAGCCGAGATGCAGCGGAGCCTGCAGCGGGTGCGGCCACAAGTCGAGCGCGACGACGAGCGTCTTGGGCGGCGGTCCGTCGACGTGGCAGAGGGAGGGGCGGTCGACGTCGCCCCACAGGTTGACGTCGGTGCTCTCGCCCGGCACGAGGACGAGGCTTGGCGAGGATCGGCCGAGGCGGATCACGAGGCCCGTCTGGTTGACGATGCGGTGCGGGGCAAACGCCTGCTCACCACGCGGACGCATCAAGCAATCCGTCTCCTCGCCGGCCTGGGTGCGGTTGCGGTGCGGTTGCGGTGCGGGTGCGGTGCGGGTGCGGTGCGGGTGCCGGTGCGGGTGCGGTGCGGGTGCGGTGCGGGTGCGGTGCGGGTGCGGTGCGGGTGCGGTGCGGGTGCGGAGAGGGGGGGGGGGGGGTGTTGAGGCGCCTCCTCTGACGGCTGCGCGACGCCGGTGATGTCGTCGATGAGGGTCAGCGTGGTGCCCGAGACGAGCTCGCACATGGAGAGCGAGATGTTGATGTTGCACGCCTCGTCGGCGTGCACCTTGACCTCGGTGAAGGGAGGCTCGTCGCTAGGGCTCAGCTTGCCGCGCACGTGGAAGCGCCACGGCTCCCAGAGCGGCTCCCACGCCACCAAGCGCGGGTTGTGCAGGTGCATCTGCGCGCACCTGTTCACAGCAACCGCTGTGAAGAGACGCCGTTCACGCCTCGCGCGGGTCGTGCGGAGGCGCGGGGGCGCACGCGCTGCAAGCGACGACGAGCTTGGCGTCGCTGCCGGCGCACGACGCGACCACCGACGTGAGCGTCAGCGCGGCGAGCGGCTCGGCGCGCCCGTGCAGGTCGTTGATCGCAACCACACGCAGGCTCTCGAGCTCAGCAGACACGGCCAGCTGCACGCCGGCGGCGGCGCCTCGCGACAGGGTCGCCGCGGCAGAGTCGGGCGGAGTGGCGGGCCCTACTCTCAGGTCGACCTCGACTTGATCTTCGGGGCCGTCTCGCCGCACAGCCGGGGTGGCGAGGGGGGGGGTGAGGGGAGGGGGTGAGGAGGGGGGGGTGAGGAGGGGGGGCGCCCGGCGGCGTGGCCCGCGGCGAGGACGGCGGCGGCGGCGGCGCGGCGCCCTCGTCTGGCGGCGGCTGGCCGGCGGGGGAGAGGGCGGTCAGGATCTGGGTGAAGAGGGTCCAGTCCGAGTAGGAGAGGCAACACTCGACCGGCGACTCGGCTCGCAGCTTGAGCTCCTACAGACAGCGCGGCTCCGCGAGGCGTCGGGGGGAGGGGCGGCACTGCCTCTGCGCCGCCCTCCGCAGCGTGCGAGCTCCGAGCGGCGCGGCCCGCCGCTGAAGCGCAGCGACATCTGGGTCGGCGCGAGGACAGTCGTCGTCTGCTCGCCGACCGCGTCGCAGACGAGGAGCTGCACGTCGAGCGCGTCCGCGTCGACCTGCACATCGCGCCCCGAGCCGCGCCGCTTGACGCAGATGGCGCCTACCCGCCGCTCCGCGTGGGCTAAGGTGTGGACTCGCCCGACGGCGGGCCGCGCCCGCGCCAGACGCGGCGCCTCGCAGGGCGATGCCGCCCGTGCTGTCGAGCGACGGGTCGCGAGGGAGGAAGACCTGCTCACAGGAGCAGGTGTGGAGAGGCGCCGCTCACAGCGTGCAGGTGTGAAGAGGGAGGAAGACCTGCTCACAGGAGCAGGTGTGGAGAGGCGCCGCTCACAGCCGCCGCCGTCTCGGAGAAGGGTCTAGCGGGGAGGGGCGCCTCGCTCGCCTCGAGAGAGAGAACCAACACCTGGACCACGCGGCGGCCCGTGTGTGAGGAGACGCCGCCGCAGCCCGTCGGCAGAGAGAGAGGGGGGGGGGCGGGCGGGCGGGCGGGGAGAGGGAGAGGGAGAGGGAAGAGGGGGAGGGAGGGCGGGAAGGGGGGGGAAGGGGGGGCAGCAGGAGAGCCGCCGGCTCTCTCACCCTGCGGCCGAGGTCCGCCACCTCCTCCTCCTCAGGCAGACTCACGAGCCGCTCGACCATGGGGGAGACCATGGGGGAGGCGACCGCGCCGATCGGGCCGGAGAGCGGCCTCGCGAGCGCCTCCGCCTCCTCCTCCGCCGAGAGCAAGCCGTCGCCTCCGCCCTCGCTGCGCGAGAAGAAGTCCGCCGCCGCCCGAAAGGCGCTCGCCGCGTACGTGATGTGCACGCCTGATTCGCTGACTCGCTCATGAGTGAAGTTGTTCACACCAGGCGGCCGCCGCGTGCGTGCCGCGCGCGCCGCAGACTGAGACGACCGTGGCCGCCTCGTGGCCGCGGCCTGGCAGCCTCTCGACCGAGTGGCTCACCGACAGCTGCGCCGAGCTGGCGGCGGCCGGCTCCGCCGCAGGGTCGGACCACAGAAGCCTCTTGAGCCGCGAGCCGGTCGAGTCGGCTGGCCGCGTCCCTCGCCCCGACGGGTACCCGTCCCCGCGGCAGTCTTGGACGGCGAGCGCCGCGCTCGAGACGCTGTACACGGCCGAGTCGGCGCTCTGGCGCGCGCCGATGCGGACGCCACCCATCCACGCCAGCAGCAGCGGGCCGCCTCCGTCCTCGAGGGCCAGCTCCACCGCCGGAAGGACGAGGTCCATCCTGCGGACAACTGCGGCGGCTGCAGGCGGCGCCGGGGTCTCCTCTTCAGACGGCGGCTGCGGCAGCGCGGCAGCGGCGCTCTCGGCAGCGGCGGCCCGCTCTGTGGAAGCCTCCTCCCCGCCCGCGGCAGGCGGCGGAGCGGAGGCCGCGTCCCCGCCGCCGGCGAGGTTGCGGGAGACGACGCCCATGAGCAGGTCGTACTGCGCCTTGGAGCAGGTGCACACCAGCTCGCTCCCGCTCCCCGAGATGAGCGTCGCGCGGCCAGCGCTCGCGCCGACGCCGCGCTCCACAGACAGCCGCAGCGACACGTCCTCGATCATCTGCGACAGCCCGCCCGTCGCCTCGAGCGCCCCCTCCCCCTCCGGCAGCAGCGCAGACAGCTGCATGCGCTCGATCGCGACCACGATGCAGTCAAGCAGCTCGGCGCCACCACCCCCCGGCCCGGCCGCGGTCCGGCGCTCCAGCGAGTTGTGCACCGCGATGCTGCCCAGGTCGCCGCGCAAGCCATCCGACGAGTCGGGCTCGAAGGGCAGGAGGACGAGCGGACTGCCAACCTCGATGTCGAGCGCGATCGCAGACGCGTCCTCGGCGCCGTCCGCCAGCACCGACCGAGCCACCTGCACCACCGTGCTCGCCGTCGCGCTCATCAGCGCGCCCAGCACGCCCTCCTGCAGGTAGCCGACGATGCGCATCACCGCCGGGTGCCAGTAGCTCACGCGCACCGAGCTCATCCGCAGCCGCAGCGACGTGTCGCAACGCAACGCCGCCCGCGCCGCCGCCCGCGCCTCCTCCGCCGGCGAGTCGTACTCGAACGTGAGCAGCGATTGGGCGCCCTCGCGCAGGCCGAGCATCTCGTACTCGCCGCCCGCCACGGTGGACGTGTCCTGCACCGTCAAGTTGCCCAGCTGACCGCTCACCGACATGCCGCCCTCGGGCAGGAACGACACCTCCGTCACCAGCTCGCGCATCGCAAACACGCCGAGCTGCTGCGCCGCGCCGCCCTGCACGTTGAGGCTCACGCTTAGTGCCTGCAGCTGCGCGAGCACGCGCAGGCCGCCGGCGCGCTGCTCGCCGTCCGCCGCAGGAGCCACCGCCGTCCCCGCCGCCGCCGCCGCCGCCGCCGCCGCCGCCGCCGCAGGAGCGCCGAGCGATGCGGCGTCGGGCGGCGCAGCGGCCGCGGCTCCGGCGGCGGGTGAGCGGAAGAAGGCGAGGAGCGCGGTGATGGTGGCGGGGTTCCACTCGAGGTGGAGCCGGTTGAAGCGCACGTGCAGCTCGTCGGCCGCCCCAGCCGCCGAGCGCAGGTACTGCAGCTGCACTAGCGAGGACTCCTCCGGACCGCCCCCTGCAGAGGCTCGCGATGGGTTCGACTCCACCAGCCGCGAGCGGAGAGGATCCTGAGGAGACATGGGATTGGGGCAGGGGCGAGCCGTGTGGAGAGAAGGCAGGGGACAGGAGGGAGAGGGAGAGAGTCGGCGGACAGCACAAAGAGAAGGCAGCGGAGAGCGAAGCGAGGCGGGCAGGCATGGGAGCAGCAGAGAGCAGGGAGGCGGCGAGGAGGCAGGGGGCAGTTGCGACCGCCGCGGTGCGATCGTCGACGTAGAGCTCGTCGAGCCGGAAGTGGGCGCCTTGCCCCGCCACGTCTCGGTGCGCGGTGAGCTCGATGCCGCCCGCGTGGAGCGACGCCAGCGGAGCGCCTTCGCGTCCGACCAGCGACAGCCGGACCCGCTGCACGAGGAAACGCGCCCGCGTCCTCTCAATCGTGGCCAGCGGCTGCGCGCCCGCGGGAAGGTCGGCGCCCTCCGCGGCCAATGCGGCGGGCACGCCGGCCTCGCCGGCTGGCTCGGCAGTGCCGCTCTGCAGCGACTCGAGGATGGCAGCGGCCATGCGCAGCTGCTCGGGCGACAGCTGCAGGTGCAGCGACTGCGAGCTCGCCTCGGAGAGGGAGCCTATTCGCAGCTTGCCGTTTGGTACGCCGCGGCTCTCTTCTCCTGCCCAGCCTCGCTTCGGAGAGGGAGAGCCGGAGACGACGACGTGGTTGAAGGCGTGCGACGAGGGCGGCAAAATGCAGCGCTGCAGGCCGACGTCGACGCCGAGCTCGTAGACCTGTGCACAGCGACGCGCGTGTTAGGACGCCGCCGACACCTCAACAGACCGCCGCATCCGAGCACCAGGTAATGGGCCCGCTCTGGCGCCGCGCGCAGGCTGGCTTTGCTCGGCGAGAGGATGACCTGTTCACAGCGTGCAGGTGTGAAGAGACGCCGTTCACAGCTCCTCGAGCAGCTCGGCGAGAGGAGGACCTGCGAGAGACGAGCGGAAGCGAGCCGAGGTGCAGCCGAGGTCTAGCCGAGGTGCAGCCGAGGTGCAGCCGAGAGGCAGCCGAGAGGCAGCCGAGGTGCGGCCGAGGTGCAGCCGAGGTGCAGCCGAGGTGCAGCCGAGAGGCAGCCGAGAGGCAGCCGAGGTGCAGCCGAGGTGCGGCCGAGGTGCAGTCTGTTCGGGGAGAGGGTGGCCTGGATCGAGCTGATGCTGAGCGCGAAACGGTCGTACAGCCACTCCGGTCCGTCGCCGCTGCCCTCTGCAGACGCGTCGGCGGCGGCGGCGGCGGCCGTCTCGCCGCCCTGCGCCACCATTGAAGCGAGGCTGATCGCGCCCATGTCAAGGACCAGCACGCCCGTGTCGGGCGAGCTCAAGTCCTGCGGCAAGACGAGGCGCGGCGCGGCGAGGCGCAGCTGCACGTCGGTCGACTTTCGTCGCGCGAGAACCGACTCGAGTGTCACCTCGCGCAGACTCTCTGCCTGCTGCCGCACGAGCTGCGCCAGCTCGGCTCGCTCCGACTCTCCGAGCACGTCGAGGAAGCGGCGGACCCGGTCGAGAAGGCGGGCGTTGTGCACGAGCTCGAGCGGCGTCGCGACGGTCACCTCGAGGCGCTGATCCACCGGCTGCAGCTTTGCAGGGCAGTGCAGCAGCCGAAACGTCCACTGAGGGGCCACCTCGACCTCGCCCTCACCCTCACCCCCCGCCTCCGCCCCCCCCGCCGCGGCGCAGACGGGCGAGGGTGGCGCCGCCCGCACCACCGCCGCGCCAAACGACCCGAACGCCGCCGTGCAGTCGGTGAGCTCCACGCCGGCGAGACTGCCCTCGACGAGCGTGCCGGCGTACAGGCTGGCGGCGTGCCTACTCTCGCGGGTCATCGCGGGTCATCTCGGGCGGTCTCGCGGACTCCCGCTGCGGCAAGGCTGGCGGCGTGCATGGACAGGCGGGAGAGAGTGAGCCGCGCGACGCTCGCGCTCGCGGCGGCGCCGCCCTCGCTCTCGGGCGGCGCCGCCTCGACCAGGACCAGGGAGAGCTCGTCTAGCCGGGCGCGCAACTCGTACTCGACGCTGCCCGCGTCGCCGTCCTCGGCGGCCTCCTCCTCCGGCGGGGGAGTACCGGCGAGCAGCGCCGCAAGCTGCTCGCGCTGCTCGCTGCTCAGCGGCGTGCCCTCCACCTCCAGCTCGCCGTCGACGACGGCCGGCGCGTTCTCGAGGCTAGCGGGCTCCGAACCCGTCACCCATCCCCACCACGTGCCGCGCGCCTCGGCCGCCGGCGCCGCCGGCTGCTTGGCGGCCGCGCGCTCGGCGTCGAGCTGCAGCGTCGCGAGGGAGCGAAAGTGCAGGATGTCCTCCACCGAGAGCTGGTCCCGCTCGAGCGCGCGAAGCTCACGCGCCTCGCTTGGCTCGAGCTCGGGGGACGCGCCTTGCTCGCGCTTGTACAGCCCGACGTACCGCAACCGCACCTCGCGCCGCGCCTCAAAGAAGCCTGCGCCCAGCCGCCAGCCGCGCTGCCGCCGCCCCTCCGCGACGATGCGCCGCAGCGCGAGCCGCCACGCAGACCGTGCCGACGGGCCGCCGACGATCGGGCGCAGCAGCGCGTCGTTGTCGGCTGCGGAAGATGTGCCGCCCGAGAGGGCGGAGGCCTGGAACCGGTGCACGAACTCGGCCAGCCGCGAGCAGTCGCGCAGCTGCTGCTCGGCGAGTCGGACCTCGAGCGCGGAGAGCGACACCGTGGTTGCCGCCTTCGGCTGCTGCGCGAGGAGCGCCTCCTGCCTGCTGCGGTGCAGCACCACCTGCAGCCGAGGTGTAGCCGAGGTGCAGCCGTCGAGGTGTAGCCGATAGTCGAGGTGTGGCCGAGATGCATGTGTGCGTGTGCGTATGAGTGTGCGTCCGACCGGTTGCGGTGCAGACACCACCTGCACGCTCGCGGAGATCGGGACCATCACGTAGTGCGGCGCAAGTGCAGACGACCCCCTCCCGCCGCCGCCTCCGCCTCTTCCGCCTCCGCCGCCTCCGCCGCCTCCACCGCCGCCTCCGCCGCCTCCGCCGCCTCCGCCTCTGCTGCTTCCTCCCGCAGTGATCCCCGCCTCGCCCTCGCCGCCTCCTTCATCGCTGTGGACCAGGCCGCGCAGCCAGCGCGCGGCCGCGTCGAGCGTCGCGTCCGGCTGCAGCACCCTGTCGCAGGCGCAGTGGTGGTAGACGGCGAGGCAGCGCAGCGCGGCCACCTTGTACTGCACGGACCCATCCGCGTTGTAGGCTCGCTCTCCCCTCTCATCGGCCGAGTAGACGGATAGCTCCGCCAGCGTGGCGCCGAGGGCAAACGGGGCGGTCGAGTTGAGCGCGTCTTCGTAGCGGACGTGCACGCTCCGGAAGGAGAGCTGCACGTTGTTGACGATCCGCGTCAGCAGAGACAGCCGCCCTCCCTGCCCCGCGCCGCCGCCGTCCGCCTCGGCCTCCGTCTCCGACGCCCTCTTGCCGCCCTCCGCCGTCGAGCGCTGTGCGGAGAGGTGGTCGATCCTCGCCTGCTTGCGCGCCCAGCGCCACTCCCGCTTCGCGCCCTCGTCCGAGCGCGACTCGTCCACCGGAGACGCGACCAGGTAGATGCCGTCGAGCGTGATTGTCACCGGCTCCGAGCCGAGACGGTTCCAAGGCAGCTGCAGCTCGGCCCTCTCGATGTACCCGGCTTTGATGTCGAGAGGGAGGCCCCATGCGTACAGCGCCTCGCGACGCAGCTTGAGCCGCTCGAGAGTGATGTGTCCCTTCCACACCGCAACCTTGAGCGAATTGCGGTCGATGTCCTCGACATCTGCGCAGCGGCGGACGGGGTCAGGAGATAGCGGCGGAGCGGGTGTGCGCGATTTTCGCACATTGGCCGAGGACGCGCTCGAGCACCGAGAGGGCGATGGACTCGAACATCTGTGGAAGCCCTGCGTGTGCTTTGGCAGCGGCCGCCGGCACGGCGGCTGCCGACGGACAGGCGTACCTGGTACCTAGGTTCCAGGGTTCGGCTCCAGGGTGTGGGCTGGGTGTGGCCTGCTTGGACAAAAAGAGAGAGGTCCAAAAATGGCCGCCCTCTACCCTACACGCTCGGCCCCTGCGACCACGCCTCGATCTTCTTGGGCAGCAGCTGCCAGAAGTCTAATTTTTGTTTTGGCAGCAGTGTTCGCCATTGCCCCACGTAAGGATGGCGCCGTCGGCGGTGAAGACGAGGTTGTGTACTCTCCGACCGACACAGCAATGACGCGCTGGCCAGCCAATGCCTCGATCTTCTTCGGCAGCAGCTGGCTCTGCTGTGGCCCAACCGGCCTTCGCCTCCACGGCCCCAGCTCCAGACAGCGCCGTCGGCGGTAAGCGCGAGGTTGTGCGCGAACCCAGCGGACACGGCGACGACGCGCCGCCCAGCAAAGGCCTCGATCTTCTTGGGCAGCAGCTGCATTTGCTCGTCGCCGTGGCCCAACTTGCCATACGCTCCATCGCCCCACCTCCAGACGCCGTCGGCGGTGATTGCCATGCTGGTGGTACGCTCCAGCCGGCACGGCGACGACGTGCTGACTCGCCAAGAAGTCGATCCGGTCTGTTTTCTTTCTTTTTACGTGGCCCCAGTGTGAGTTTCACACCTTTGGTGGTAGGGTATCGGGCGCGCGCGGGGCACAGTGGTGCGGCAGTTTGCGGGCAGGGCAGTGGTACGGCATTGCAGGGCTGAGATTTCGGGATCTAACAAGCAAGTGTTGTACGTCTGGCAATGTTGTATCAAGAAGCAGAAATCGCTCACTGTAAACACCCCCAAACCCCCAAACCTAAGCGGGTGCGCGGCACAGCGTGAGCTGGTTGGCGCTCGCAGAGCAGCCGCAGCCGCAGCCGGGGTTGATGTTGCACGTCATGTCGTACTCGAGCACGGCACCATTTGAGCCGCGCTGGAACAGCCCGTCCTCCATCGTGGCCCGGATGTTGCAGGAGCGCAAGCAGAGGCAGTCCGTGGGTGTCGAGCTAAAGCTACTCCCGACGAAGAGGTCCGTGTTGAGAGGGGTGGGGCTGAGGCCGTGCGTCGGATGCGCCACGCCGAGGAGCTCACCTGTGACGGCGGAGGCAGGAGGCAGGTCTGACACGTGTTGGTCGGTGGAGACCAGAGCCGTTTGGCGGGCGAGCGCACCGCCATCCCCCACAACCTGCTGGTTGGTGGAGCAAGTGAGCGCCTCGCCTCCGGGCGCACACGTGCAGTCGCCGCCCGAGCCGTCCAGCCAGTAGCTGTAGTTTTGCTGCACGACCACGCTGGCGCCGCAAGGATGTGGAGGCGGTGGCGAGGGAGCAGGAGAAGGGGGCGGCGGCATCGACGGGAGGGGAGAAGTGGGCGGCGGCGGCGGCGGAGCGGGGGACGGTGGCGGAGAGGGCTGCAGCACCGGCCCCTCCGGCCCGAACTGTGCGCTGACGTGCGCTCTGAAGGCGTCTGGGCATGCCACCTTCCTGAACCTGAGCCGCGACGGGTCTCCGCGCGTCCAGCCCCAGGAGGTGAAAAGCCGGCAGCCGGCGACGAACGGTGCCGGAAGCTGGTCGCACAAGACAGCGCACTGGCGCGTGTCGGCACAGCTTTCCCACCATCGGCCGAGTAGTTCGCTCTGCTCCTGGTTGTCGAACCCCGTTCCCGCTCGCTCGCTGCACACGTTGGCTGTGGACGCGGGCAGAAAGTCGAAGCCGGGAGCCGCAATGTCAACATGGAGCTCGCCGTCCCCGCAGCCGTTGGTCCACGGCGGACAGCGGTTCTTTTTCATCACGACAGCCGTCCAGCCCGCATTAACGGCGTCAGGATTCTGCACAAGCAGGCAGTTTCCACAGCCGCTGGGTATCGGGGTGCGTCCGCAGCACGGGTCGTCGTCGCCAAGCATTGCAGCGAGGCTGTCCGAGGCAGCGCCGAGTAGCCACATCCGCTCCCCGTAGGCTGCGCCGCCGTGGTCTGCGGGGTCCTGAGGACCATAGCCCGGCGGCGAAACGTAGGCTGCTCCTTCTTTCCACGGCTGAAGCGTCGTGGCGTCACAGCCCTGTCCATTACAATCCCAGTAGTGCGTCGCTGCCATCAGTCGGTCATCCCACGCAGGCGGCGGTGGCGATGGAGGAGGTGGTCTCGGCGGTGCCGCGGGCGTTGTCTCGGAGTTAGGGGTCGCCAAGGTGACATTGTTGGTGTTCTCGCTCTCTTGCCGGTCCGCGCTTACGAGGAGGCCGACGCCAAGAGCGAGACCAATCACGGCAAGGGCGAGGCATGCGAGGAGCCAGCGCCTGCCGGCAGCCCACGAGTTTGCCACCACGTGGCTCCGGCGTCCAGTGCGGCCTGGTCCGTTTTTCATGCAATCGCCACGCTTTAGCGCCCAAGGAACGCATTGCGAGAGAGTCTCGAGGTCTCGAGGTTTCATTACGTTTTTGTGGTTTGGCATATGGGGATCCCCCCCCCCCCCCCCAGGTTTCATTGCGACTCTACCGATAACAGTCAGTCATTGTTTAGCCGCGTGGGGCGTCCCTGTCCGGCTGGCCGCTAAGTGGCGTGGCGCTCACTCAGCCCTCAGTCTTCCTTCCGTCCGTTCAGCGATGGCGCGCTCGCCGGCCCGCGTGCGCGCGCATGCGCGAGCGTTCCGCCCACCTCTGGCGCGGCGGGACTGCGCCGAGTGGGCGAAACGTGTCACGACCAAACAGTCTCTGCACGCGCTCGACTGAATGGCCAAGCTTGGAAGGCGCTCCCGCCGGTAGCGCGACTCAGCAGCTCTCGAGAGCTCTTAGCTCGCGTCCGACGAGCCAAGCAGCGTCCCGGGCGTGGAGTAGCGCGCAAATTGGGTCAGCTCGCGCTCTTACTTTGAGTTCCGGGTGCCCAATAAAGTGGTGCACGAGCGTGCGTGGGTATAGGGGTTTTGCAGATCGTACCACGGCACCTGACGGATGGCGCGCCGCAGCCGCTCCTCCGACATGACGTACTTGACGAAGGTGTGGCCGGCCCGATCGGTACTGCCTTCAGACGGGCCTTGATGCTGTCTGAAAGGGCCGATATCGAGCGGTAGCATCTGGGGCAGCCTGGTCACGCTTGCCGCGACTAGCGCTCGTCTGCTGCACGCGCGGCTCGCGAGGCAGCCTTCTGACTCCACAGCCCGCACAAACACCCGTTTAGGCGAGAGGAGAGTCGTCCCCCCCCAAGTCAGCGCAAAAACGCTGGTGGATGAGTATTAGTGTATCGCGCGCCTTGCGGGGGGGGCGCGGAAAAGAGGAACCTCTTGGCGTCATCGCCATGGTGCTGCAAGCAGCGCCGGGCAACGACGGCTTACCGCCTCCCGGTCCCCCTCGGCACACCTCCGCTGCTTAATGTTTGACGACTCGAACCCGTGAAGCTTCCCCGTGCGCGGGATTACCCCGCACACGGGTCAGCCTGCCAGCCACGTATCCACGCAAGCGTGGTCCGCGCGCATGGCATACAGGCGTTCGCCAGACAGCGCAGAGGCTAGGCGACCGGGGAAGGACTAGCTCAAGGGCAACACAGCGTCACCAGCCGTTGGCGCGCAGAACCAGTCTGCGGCCCCCGGTTGGGACGGGTGCGCGACGCGGACGAACCGCTCAATGTGGCCGGCAGCTCGCGCTGCCGGCGGGGTTGGTTGGGGAGAACCGGCACGGGGAAAGCCGGCCTCCCCGGAGGGTTCGCCCCCTGGAGGGGCCCCAAAGGGCCCCCCGGGGGGGCGGGGCCCCCCGCCCCGAGGGGCGGGGGCAGGTTCGTCGCTTAGCGCGATGGAGTCAACCCTTGTTGCCAAGTCGGCGAGCGTGTTGTGTATCGAGAGAGAGACCATAGCAGGTGTGAGAGCGGCGTCGTCCGGGGAGAGTGGTGGTGGGGGAGGGTCAACATCGAGGGCAAGTACGCTATTATTCCTTCGAAGTCGACGACAGTTGCACCGCTGCAAAGGGCGTGCGTGGTGGTGCGGTGAGGCCGCGGACTCGGCCATCATCCGCGGGTGAGAGGGCGAGAGGAAGCATGTCCGCCCTCTGAGGCGGCAGTCCGAGTCGGGGAGGCACGCGCCCGACCATCCTCGTGGGTGTGGGCGGCCTTCTCGGCCCGCTATACTAACCCTAAAGCCGTAAGTCGGCCCTTCCTCGTGGCTGGCTTCGGAGGCCCCGGCCACTACGGTCGCGCAATAAATAACAAAAAAACGTCCCATAAGCTCGGGTGCTCAACCGTGGTCAGTACTGCTACGCATATGCACGGAGGCCCATATGCATACGCATCACATCACGCCCTTTCGGGAATACGTAACCACGGTGCGTGTACGTCACTTGCCAGTCCAAATGCGTCGCATTACGCAGCCCGTCGAACGCCTCCCCCTTCAAAAAAATAGAAGACGTCAATACATACACGTAATCATCGCGTGCGTGACGGTGCGATGGCCCTGTGGTTGCCTCATACGTACCACGTGTGTCACGTATACGGATTATGGATCTCAGCCGGTGCGCCGCGGCCCGCGGGGGGGCGGGGCGTCTTCGACGTATCACGTATCCGCATTACGCATACGTCTTTTTCACCGCGAGCTTTGCCCGGGGGATGGTACAATGGCCCGCGCGGCGGGTGCCTTACGCGACTTACGTACCACGGTCACGTTTACGGATTAGGTATATTTCGCCCCGGGGGCCCCCGAGCCCCCCCCCCCCCCCCGCTTGTACGTATCACGCATACGCATTACGTGGATTTGCATCGCGCGTCGGGTCGCCGCGGTTGGGCGGGCAGTGAGGGAGGCCTTGCGATGCGACATGGATGTCATGGAGGCGATTGCCTTTGGGCATCAAGTCGGCGATGCCTGTGATTTTTTTCTGCGCGTTTGACTCGCATGTGGAGCTTTGGCGGCGGTCTCGGGCACGGACGGCGCGCGTCGGTTGCGCAAGGCGTTACTCTCGAAACTCGTCGTCGACGACGCAAATGGTGCTCGAACTCCCCGCGGCCCGAACCGGTGCCTGCCTTCCGGGTGTCTCGCGCCGAGCGGGGGGGGGGGGGAAAGGATGAATCTCTTCCCAAGAGCACCACTCTTGGAGCGCCGCCACCACGACGGCTCTGCGACGGCTCGAACCCGCTAAGCCATCCCGCAAGCGGGATGGCCCGCCACTCGAACCCGCAAGCGGGCGTACGAACCGCGAGCGGCTCGCACTCGTGGCACGCAGGCGTCGAGAGACGGCGCCGGGGCTAGGCGACCGAAGAGAAACATCGCAGCCTGCTGAACGCGATCGCACATTTGCTACTGATCCAAAAGACCGTGAGCGGGGACGAGACCGCCGCTCTCGTTCACGAAGAGACATCGTGAGCGTCGACGAGAGAGGAAGCATGTCCGCCCTCTGAGGCGGCAGTCCGAGTCGAGGAGGCACGCGCCCGACCATCCTCGCGGGTGTGGGTGGCCTTCTCGGCCCGCTATACTAACCCTAAAGCCGTAAGTCGGCCCTTCCTCGTGGCCGGCTTCGGAGGCCCCGGCCACTACGGTCGCGCAATAAATAACAAAAAAACGTCCCATAAGCTCGGGTGCTCTCAATCGTGGTCAGTACAACGACAATGGCAGTGAAGTACCAAGAGACACCTTCTCCGCCGACAGTCAAACAGTTCCCTCGAGGTCTCACAGGACCCAACACAGCAGGTTGCAGAGGCGCGCGGGCCTCGCCCCGACCCCTCGCCCGTTCGCGTCGGCGACGGGAGAGGAAAGGAGAGGCGGCCGAGCAGGCGAGGCCGGCAGTCATATCCCCTCACACATGAAGATGGCTCGCACGATGCTGACTAGAGTCTAGGCCCGAGGAGGACCTTTGCAGCTGTCGCGCGTGCCGGCGGAGTGGCGCTGCGTGGAGGCACGGCGGGGCGGATTGGGGCCGACGAATGCTCCACACACTTCAGTCCGCTCACGCCGTCGGGCGGCGGAAGAGCATGTTGGCAATTAAGTCACATCCGCGGCCGCACGTCGATCACCTCGTACGCGAGCCCCCCCTCGACCGTCACCGTCTCGACGTCGCCCGTCGGCTCCAGGTACGTCAGCGGCGGGAAGAGGAACTCCGCCTCGCCGGGAAAGGCGGAGAGGAAGCAGATGTCGGGGCCGCGTTGCATGAAGGACTCGGTAATAAGTCGCAGCAGCACCGACGTGCTGCTCGCCGAGTAGCGCATCGCCACGCTGAGGTCGGACGTGGTCGACATGGGCGCCAGCTCGGTGCCACCTTGCGCCATAAAATCAGCCGGCGCCGTCACGTCTTTCATGCCGCGGTAGAGATAGACGCGGCGCATCGCCGTCTTGCCCGAGTTCTGATCCGCCTCCACCGCCCGCAGCTTGCCGAGGGCGTCGCGAAGCAGCGCCACCGTGACCGGCAAATGGTGCGGCTCGCCGCGCTCGAATCGCGCCTTGTCACGGAGCGGGTTGTTGATCGAGCGGAACGCCTGCGGTCAGGGAGAAGGTGAGAGGGCAAGAAAGGATCGAGATCGCGGGAGAGGGAGAAGGGGGTGCCTGCGTTGTGTAGAGGCGAAGTGCGACCACGTGCGCCTCGGTCAGGTTCGCGTGCCGCGCGCTCGCGTGGGAGACAAAGTCCTCCAGCCGCATCCCACGCACCGCGCCGCTGCTGTCAGTCACGGTGCGGCACGCCATCACCCTGCCGCGCTCGTCGCAGTCGCGCTTCAGCCCGCCTTGATAGGTGCGGTCGCTCGAGCCCGCCTCGGCGTGCAGGATGTAGCTTAGGCACTCGCGGTCGTCGTCAGTTCCGCCGGCGCTCACCTCCCGCACGATGGCGGCGGTGCCCTCGAGCAGCCCCTGCGGAACAACTTCTGGCGCCACGCACATATAGTGCTCGATCCCCAGTGCCGCCTGTGCTGGCCGGCCAAACACGAGCTCGCTCGGCAAGGTGGCGAAGCGGTTCTCTTTGGTGGCTGCAGAGGCGATGAGTATCGTCTCGAGGCCACCGTCGAGTGAAGCGACGGCCTCGAGCATCATGTCGCGGAGCGACGGCCTCTCCACTGGTGCTTCGCCATGCGGGGTCTTGCGGCAGCTGTGGCCGCGGCGCAACAGCACAAAGAAGATCACGACGAGTAGGACGATGGCTCCCGCGGCGACGCCCCCCGCGATGGCGCCGACGGGCGCGCTTGCCTCGCCGCCGGTTGTTTGGCCTTGTGCACTCTCCCACTCTCTCAGACAGACGTCCCGGTTTGGAGCTCCGCAGCACGGGGCCGTAGGTTCGCAGACGGTGATCGTCGGTGGGCCGCATGCGAGGTCTGCAGCGGAAGTTGTCTCCTCCTCAATCATGTGGATCACGCCCTCGCCGACAAGCCCTGTGGGAGCAGATATGATGAGAGTGAGGTCCAGGTTAGTCGCGGCATCGCAGTCATCCGAAAGCCTCCGCCCAGAGACTGCTGCTGCGAGGTTGCAAGCTGGCGTGGGCGGTGATGGCGCTTCGTGAAGCGGCGGGAACGCGAGGGCCGGGACACAATCGCCAGTAGCGAGGTTGCTCTCAACCTCGATCTCGCGGCAGGTTTGTGCTCCGACCTGGGTCAGGTTCACGAGCAGCGAAGCACGCTCCTCGTCGCACAGGCCGTAGT